>NC_048595.1:168707271-168854771 GCF_003668045.3 Cricetulus griseus
GGTAAATGAAATTTGTTATTCATCTCACCTTCATGTGCAAAGATAACATTTTGTGACAAACCAGAAAGGGTGTCAGGCAGCAAGAAAATTTTGCTCTGTGAAAATAGCCTTTGGCTTGAGTACTTAGCAAGCATATTCCGAAGTACTCCTTTGTAGGCAACCCAGAAAAAAGTACTCAGTATCCCACCAATGCTATTTGTACTTACAGGACACTACTTCAGAAGAACCCCACTACTCAAGAAGGTACTAGCAGATATTTGAATAGTAGACATTTACTTCGAAGAGTTTTGTCAAGAAAAAGCATCATGACTGATAATTGATGAGAATGAGTGTTTCCTCACTTGTTTGCCTCTAAGAATCATTTACAAGATGAAGAGGGAAAGGAAAACTGAAAAGTAAATTAAATACCACAAGGCAAGGGTTGTCATCTCAGATTTAATAATGTCATTATTGAAAGCTAAATACCAGGTAATTATGAATCTATAGACATGTAAGAAATCTACTATACCAGAGATAGATAACTAGAACTCTCAGATCTCAAAAGAATGTAACATCCCACAATGACCACTATCAACCACAAGGGACCAATGTTTTACACACAGCCTGCTGTCTGTCAGCAGCTCGTTAGGTGAGGACAATCTTTGGTTCAGTTTTACTCAAAGACAATTTGTTGGTATTATTTTTCTATGCTTTGCTTTATTTCAGTGCTTTAACTTGAATGTGGCTCAGCGTGTTGTTGGTGTATTCCTTGAAAATTGTTCCCTCTATAGGCAAAGCTTTTCTGATTATTTTCTGTTTCCCATGGATAGAAATCCATTCTCAGTTTCCCAGTTTTCACAGGAATCATTCAAGAATGCAAAGCACAAAGGCTCATCGCTCAACTTCACCCGTGTGTCCCCACCCTAATGTACATCAGCAGAATGATGACATGCAGAATCATATTTCACCAGCACATGTCTTTCTCCTAATGTATTGGGCTTCGTGCCATCACTTTCAGACTGACATAAAATTCCTGGTGAGTGAAAACTCATAAATAATATTACAATTAAAAATAAAAGATTACTTATGGGCTAGCAAGTATATTTAGATGTGACTTTTAAATGGCAGGTGTATGACATTTTTCAGATCTCATATAGATCTATCATGTGAGTCAGGAATGGACTAGTCACAAACTTTTTTTTAACTCTTCTAGCTGTTCTTGGTTCTTTAAGAAAGAAACATGCTCAGAGTGACAAACTTCCATCCAGTCCTAGTGGCATTAAGGTTGGATGTGGAGGTTTGCTTAACTTGCACTCTTTGAGATGATAAATGCATTTCTCAGTTTTTAACCTTCTCAAGGTATCATAAAGGACATGTGATAATTTCTCTTTGCTTTCCATCTTTTTCCTTCCCTCTCTCTTCTTCATTTCTGTGTGGCCAGTCTCTGTACCAGGATAAACTGAAGTATGAGAAACAGCATCTGGAAAGTGAAGAATAGGCAGTTCTCAACCCAGCCCTAATTGCCATCATTCCAAACTCTATCAAAGATGCCACATTCATATGAGATGGTGATCCAGAATGCCACAGGCCATTCATGGTAAAATAAATATATAAAGATAGTGACTAGGAGATCATAGACAACAGAACTCATGGCAACCAACAGAGGCTTATTTAACATGTGTTTTAAACATCTATCTGTTATTTGTTTTTAAATCATCTTTACAATAATTAAAATCCTAAACCATAAAGGGCTGTACAGTATAAAGTAAATTTTGTTTTCTAGCTGAAGTCATTATTTTCATTTTATGTACAGCAAAGGTGCTGCTGACACTCCAGAGCAACCAGAAAACATAACTGAATTCTCTCTCAACAATCAGCAGCTGAAGATCAAGCAACTAGAATGTTAACGTTCACAGGTTCACAGGTATCATCTCTTTACACTGCAATTCATGCCCGCATGTGACTCTTTAGTCTTACACACTTGTATAAAACACACTTAATCGAGTAGTTAGCCCCTTTGAGGGTATTACCTAGCATACACAACACACAGAAATGTTCAACTTGTAGAGCTACATTCAAAATCCCAGTTTTATTGGGGGAGGTGGTGTGGGAACCATCACTTCGCCTGTGCTGGCTTGCTGATGACTGCATTTGGTTTTGTTTGAGATGCTTATTTTCCAAGGCCAGAACACCAGAGCTCACTCAGAATCCATCATTCACTGACTACCTTAGAATGTACAAGATCAGAAACATAACCAAAGGCAGTGAAAGCCATGCCAAAGCATGCCCACTGTCAGACACGACTGGTGAGGAAGGCTTTAACCTACTTTATGCCAATTGGGATGGGGCTAAAGAAGCACTGTCAGCGATGGGTCCAACTTCACCTCTTAAGGAGTAGAAAGTATTCCTTGCCAGGATGCACTGAGTACACCAAGGACCTGAAACTGGAGCAGACAGCCATCAACAATGCAGAGGGATGGCCAACTCTACAACTGCAACAGTCACCCAGGCCAACAGAGCCAGTCTAACTCACCACGGCAAGGCTCCGGCATGGACAAGGGAATCAAGGAATGCTTCAATAAATTAAATCTTAATCTAACTTTGTCACTAATAAAATTTAAAGAATTTCACTCTTAAAATATAACTTCTCTAAATGGTTTCTCATTTCTCACTACTACTCATATTCAAGTATCTTGCTAAATACATACATAGGCTAGAGTATTTTTAGCAGCAATTAGCTTTCAAATACTGAAATCAATAAAATTAATTTCAAAAACATTTTTAATTCATCATAAAACAATGTTTGAATTTTAGTTTGTTATCATCAGAATAATTTACAGTCTTCAAAACTAAAAGCAGAGCTATCAAGGGTAGTAGCCAATAGAATGCTTTACTACTTTATGTCCTGGGACCTGGGTTCAGGCCCCAGCACTTCATAAACATACTGGTCATCATAGCCCTGGCTGGTGTCATCTGTGGCAGTGGACTTTGACTCTCCATACCCTGGTGCCCCACTCTAGTCAGCTCTCTTCTGATTCTTACTTCCCTGCATCCTATGCTAGGTATGGGACTCCCATAAAACTGGGTACCTTCCCTGAGACCTGAGGTTTAGAACTCCTGTCCCATGCAGATCTACCCCAGTTAGCTCTGACCTCAGCCCTGTGCTCATGACTTCCATAACCTGGAACTCCCGGCCTGCATAAGTGAAAAATAGTTTGTGGTTCTGTCATGTCCTCAGATACCATGAGCTACAGCTCTGTGTTTAAGTTCCTTCTTATAAAACTTATTTAAAACATATTATAAAACATGTTAAAATTAGACACTCCACATCTCACTGTGGAAAAAATACTGTCACCTGCTACCAGCATATATGAAATCACCATCCAGAGAAACTTACTAAATCATGAGGAAAGACTTAGAAAGGCAAAGTGTAATGCCCATTCCCTCTCTCTTCCTCTAGAGCTGAAGTTGACAGGTCATCTCAGTAAAATAATAATACTCTTATCTCAAAGCAAGAGCACCTTGCATGTCTTTGTTTCCTCTGAAAAGTAACTAAAGAGGAATAGTCCATGCATGGTTTGACCTAACAAGAAAGAAGAGCCTAGCAACACGTTAACTATAAATATTTAGTTGTTCAGAATGCTGTGAAATCCTAGTCGGCGATTGTTTCCTTATGTCAGTGATATAACTTGAAACAATGTCAAGAGGATTGATGAATCTCTCAGATGATGAAGGGACTGATCTGAAACCGTCTCCGTGAATGTCATTAAGGAGATGGAATGCACATGAGTGCAGGTCTGAAATGCAGCAAAGATGCTCTCCCACATAATTCACTGTCACATCTGACAGCCTGGCCATCATTATTGCTAAACAGCAACAATAGTAAGAATTAATGCAAATGTGGCAGATTTTGAGGACATTGTCCCTACCAGTCAAGACTGGAAAAGGAAGAAGACAAAATCAAATTCAAAGCAAGAATTCTCAACAATACAATGATTATGTTCAAATATTTCATCTGTGTTTTGCACATGGGTGTAAATATATTATATAAGCCATGATCTTGATATGGAATGTGAAGACAGAATGACTCAAGAAGACTGAATACAAAAGAGCTAAAAAGGTTCAGAAAAAACATCACAGTATTCAAACACATTTGAACACAGGACTCTAGCAGTGGTGAACAGGGACTCCTTCCATGTGCCTTAATCATGGTCTGATAAAAAAAGAAACTGGATATTTCTTTAAGTTTATTCAGCACATTCTCCTCTCTGTCCACCAAGAAGTAAAAGGCGTTTGAATCTTCAGTCTGTTTATGGAGGGGGAAGTTGTAGACTCTCTCTACCTCTCACCTTCACAGCAGGTTGAACTCTAGGCATGCACAACCATGACCAGACTAAATGTTCTTTCTGTATACATAGTTTCCTATGTATACATAGGTGAAAGATATAGTAGTTTTATCTCACTGTTCTAGCACAACTCAGAGGGGGATAGGCAGTTCTTTGTCCAATATGGTAGACACTAATTACATGTGGCTATCCATCATTTGAAATGCAGGTCACCTGACATAAAGATTCTATAGTGACAATACATTGAATTTTGAAGACTTCTTAGAAAAAGAAATTTCATGTAAAATACAATTTTAATAAACCAAGTTAAATAAAATGTATTAGTAAAATTAATTTTTATTTCTTTCTGTTTTATGTGGCTTCTAGAAAATTTTGATTACAATTTTAATTGTGCTATATTTTATTAAGCAATTCTGTTTTGGGGGACAATTGGGGTGAGTCAAGTTATAGGATTAGTGTAAACAGAGAGAGTAATAAACACACTGCTATTGCTTTGGTCTTTACAAAGAAGCAAAAGCATGAAACATGAAACTGAACTTATTACCACTCCCAGGGGTGGTCCATAGCATGGTACAACCTACAAACTGTCACTGGTCCTGACAACATATAAACTGTAGTACAAGTTTAAAAACTTCTATACAATTTAATAGAGTAATTGTGTAACGTTGAATATCTAATGCCATGTGGTGTGTGGGGGGGGCTTTCATATAAATGAATATGTGCATGCGAAAGAACCATCTGCATGTATGCATGTATGGAGGTCAGAGGACAACCTTATGCTGGCCTTCAACTTTCATCTTGTTTAAGACAGGTTTTCTTTGGTATTCCTCTACTACATACACCAGAAGCACTGGCTTCTATGATTCTCTAGTCTCTACCTTCCATCTTCCCATAGGAGCATTGGGAAGTTATGTGTCCAGCTTTGGCATGGGTCCTGGAGATTTGAGTTCATGTCCCCACATTTGTGCATAAAACACTTTTACCAACCAAGACCTATCCCTAACTTCCTACTGACTTTCTTACAGGAAATTATTTGTGTATCTTTGATCTTCCATCTTATTCATTCTTATGGTATTTTATAAAACTATTACCTTTGAATCTTGGAAGTAGAATCTTTGCCATAGAAGTCTTACACAGTACTGGGAAATAAAACTTTGTTGAGCAAAATATGTAGTTTTATAACTATGGAAATAGTGACTTACTAATTTTGTTTATGTTTAATGAAAACTAGTAATAGAGAGTAAAAACATTCACTTTTCTTAAATCTACCCATATTAAGGATATCTTTATCTAAATATCTTTAAATATTTACCCAAGCTATATATAAATCAGGCACCCTCTTAATTTTATAAATACATTCTATTTTCTATTTATACATAGACATTGAAAAACCTTGAACCTGGCTAGCTTAAAAGCTGTATAGTTTGGGAAGAGCTTGGACAAGAATCTGGGGAGCAGCCTCTATTGCACTGAGGGCCATTTAGGTCTTTTACTGACTGAATATGTGTGACAAATGGGGCCTGGATCTGTGAAGAAGAAAAGAGTTAATACCGTCCTATAAATGATACTAACATGGAAGTGAAGTAACCTTGCAGCTCACCACTCATTCCCCCAAAGGATTAAAGCAAATCAAAGCAAAAGTCTGGTGTGGAGAGTGGAAGAGTGAGTGCTCTGTTTGCTACTGTAATGATGAATGTGCTCCCCAAAGGCATGCCAATTGTGATCCCTGTGTAAATGCATCAGAAGGCTGACTCCCCTTACACAAAATCTGGCAACACTCCAGTCAGAGAAACTTCTAGAACATCACCTGGGCACTTTAATGTCACAAGAGAGTCCCAGATAAGAGCTTTCAGTAAAGACATATACACAACAAAATAGTTGAAACTTTTGAAAATTTGGATTTTTGTTTTGATTGCATCTAACAGCCTCAGGTTTAGCAACTCACTCAGCTTGTTTTTCTACAAATTCCATAAAAGATTCAACACAACCTCTTGCTAAAGCCTTCCTTTTCCACCCTTTATGCTTGCAGCCATGGGCCTTAATCTGGTTGTTCTTGATTCGGTTGACTTATTTCATTTGGAAAAAGATATAAGACAGTTCAAGCCCTTGACAGACATGGAGACACAGAGAGAGTATTAAACAGAAGAGATGAATGTTGCACTCCAGATTTCAACTCTTGGGGACAGGCACGTTTCACTCATAAGATGTGGAGTAAACAACTGGCAATTCTGAAAACACTGGAATCTATGACCAACTCTATGTAGAAAGGTTATTACATTTCTGTCCTGTACCAATATGATTCAGAATTGTATTTTTCCATATAATTTTGCAATAACTGTTTCATGATAAGGAGGCTGAAACTAGGGGGTGACACATTCAGGTCACCTCCCCCTCCTCTTTTGTGCATATGCACTCCACACACAGGGAACAGCTCAAACCCACCTTTCAGGTCATCTAGTCTGTTGGGAGTTACCTTCTTGCCATGACTCAAGGGGAGGCATAAAGTTGCTATGAAAATTAAGTTTCTTTAGCTGTACAACTCAGTTTTTCTGTGCCTTTGACTTTGCCTGTTTGAAACTAGGACAACAACCAGAAACATGAAAACCCCATTACCATATATTTGAGATGATTTCTAGAAACCATATTCCAAAAAGCTCATGTATCTGACTCCTCATGTTTTTTAATTGCTGACAGACAATGCTTCAGTTTTCACTTCCAGAAGCAACCAGCCCAGGTCATAGTCCATAAAAGAATTCTATATAAACAGACTGATACTTACGGAAATTAGGATTCCATCTTTAGAAATGTCTTTTCCTATACAATGTTGTGACCTCCTGGGTGAACACTTAAGTAACTTACAAAAACTATGAAAAGTATTGCCCTCCCCAAGGAGATTTCCTTCTTCAATTAGAAGACAATGCCCAAAGGCTATAAGCAGACCTAACTTGTATGACAGCTTCACTACTTAATTATTCTGAAACTATAGAAAAAAATATTATCAGTGTTTAATGGGAAAAAATAAAGCTATCCCAAGACTCACAAGCAGGACAAAAATGTGACAAGGTGACTAGGAGGGTTAGCACAGAACACTGGTGACAATGGTAAGTAGCACTATCTAAAAATCAGGCATAGGGAAGCCTGAAGTGATGGGGAATGGTCTTCTGTATATGTTTATCTTATTGGTTGATGAATAAAACACTGTTGGCCAATAGGACAACAAGATAGGTGGGACTTGGAGATGAGGAGGATTCTGGGAAACATAGGCAGAATCAGTTGAGATGTAGTCTGCTGGAGGAGTAACACCATGCTGGGCATTATTGGGTAAGCCACAGCCTCATGAAAATGCATAGATTAATAGAAATGGATTAGTAATTAAGACAGAATTAGCCAATAAAAATCCCAAGCCAATGGCCAACAGCTTTATAACTAATACAGTATCCCAGTGTTTATTTGGGGGCTCCAGGTGGCTGGGACCAGGCTGGTGGGAAAGAATACTCATAACACTGGGGTCATCACTGAATCCCCACACTGTGCTTCCACAAGTTGTTGCTACCACTCCATCCAAGACTCTCCATTCTATTCAGGTTCTTATCTGAGATGGTATTTGTGAAGACATTAGAAAACGTTTATTGCGCCCCAGTTCCCTCTTCCTGTGACTATTCATCACACCCAAGTCCCTAACTACTAGTAAGGAAAATGGAGCAACAAGATGTGGCACCAAATGTTCCCCAGTAATAGTTTTCCTTGAGAGGCTCACATTTCCCTCCCCTCCCCTACAAGAAGGGACTGCATATTCTCATTTGGAAATCAACATATTCATTGCTAATATCCCCAACTTCCAGCCAACCATATGTGTATCTTTAAAGAATTCCTTATCATGGACCTGATTTCATGAACACAACATTCCTTTGTGTTTTTGCCTAAAATCCTGAACAGCTTTCCAATTAGATAGGGATGATGACAATGACAGTGCTCTAGTGTTTCTGACAGTTTGGAGATCCTTCCTGTTTCTTCCTGATAGCAGAGTAACAAGAAAAGATACCACGCCATCTTCCTACAGTAACTCTATCTCCTTTAAACTCCCTCCTTGTCCTGGTCCTATGCATATTGTTCATATTTTTATAGAGCCCTATAATGGCACAAACAGAAAACAGACTTCTGACGACATGTCTGACTTACTAAGACTAAAAGCCTCTGCCATTGCTATCCCATGGAAATACATATGCATTCTAGATACTACTTAGTAATACCCAGGGCTGACTCCAGGAGAAATAGTCCCCATAATTCCAATTATGCCTCATTTTATCCACTTTAGAGACCCAGCATATATTTCTCATATCACTGTCCCTGTAAGGCTGTTCTTCCATATTATGTAAAATCTACTCTACAACCATTTAAACCTCTGATGTTGAAAATATCTTTGCATGATCCCCTCTACATCTGAAGATAGCTGCACAGATAGCAACTGAAATGAGATTTCATCTGGCACCTAGCAGGTAGGGTCCTGCAGTAGGGAAACAAAATCAAGAATCTCATGATAGAGCCATGGAATCACACTGTGCACACCATAGTGAAATCTATCTGATAAATGACCAGCCTGAAGTTAGGAATAAAGATCTAGAAAAGCAACAGCTCAAATGGATCTGTTTATCCCACATGATTGGTATTCATTAAATGTTACACAGCTTCAACACTCTAAAATCTCACCATAGTACAGGCTTGAAGAAAGGAAAAGTTTGTCAGAGTTGTGTAAATAAAGACAGTTGGTCTGAACTACATCTGTGTAAAGGTCAAACTAAGCATATCCACATTGCTTCTGATTAATCAGACAAGTTAATACAAGCTCATGATCCCCCTATCTTAAGAGAGATTTTACCATGTCAAGCAGAGTGTCATTTGTTATACTGCCTTCAGATAAATCCACTCAAATGTACCTAATTACAGAGTATGCTCTGTCCAGAGGCTTCCTCAGCCAAGATCCGTGAAGCAAAGCATCAGTAATTGATAGAAATGTGGTGGGTACACAGTCTTTCAAGTAAAGAAGTCCCCACTAGTGGCATACAACAATTGATCTGTTACTAAAACTTTTGATCAAATACCAAAATTATGTGAAACCAAGAGTTAACAAGGGAAATAATGTACCCTGTTCAATGCTGTGTCCTTTCATTTAATAAGTGAACACCTTGGGGACTTAGAATGAGGTTGCTGATGCCTACACGTGTTTTCAGTACCCCAGTTACAACTAAAAATAAACACAGGAAAGAGGACCCAAGTGGTAGGACAGGCAGAGAACTATATCCTGGAATATTTTCATTTGCTCCTTGGGTTGGTGAACCTAAAAATGTTTGTCTTCATAAGATATGCATGATTCAGAAGGTGGCAGGAACTGATCCAAAGAACTTCACATACAACATGAAAAGATAAGGAAGAGACAAAATTGAGGAGCAATATTCAGAACTGTCAAACAAGAATAGGGAGTAAAGAGGAAATTGTGTCTTTCTATTCCCACAGGCATTCTTATGCAGTTCTCTGCCATTGGACACCAGCACACAGCTGTAAGTAGCTCTTTCTCACTCTAGTAACTCATGAACACAAAAGAGATACAGCACTTCTTATCTCACAGAGTACAAAGTCATGAATGGCTCTTCAATGTGGTGGAATAGATCATAGAAATCACCTTGGAAAATTGAGGCACACATCAAGAGAATACCACTAAATAAGTAGTGAGATTAGCTACAAGCCAGATATCCATGAGTTAGGTGCAAGAGAAACATAAATGAAGACAAACACAGTGCTTGTTGCAGCAGTTAATTCAGTGACCCAGAACGTGTGATAGCTGAAGGTGGGGGTAGATAAGGAGCAAGCAATTATACCTTTAGGTCCAATCTACCATTCTGATGTGACAGGAAAAGCATAGCATCACCTCATGCCATACCCAGGCATGATGCATTGAGTCCACTTTTGTTATCATTTCAGGGCTCCAGAGAGCCACTCCATTTGCAGAAAGAGTTCAAAAGGACTTTTTCTTATCTGTTTATTTGTGCATCCAATTCATCACATGCACCCTTCAAATGCCTCCAGATGACTGAGTCACAAACACTCTTGTCAGTGTACTTGACATTAAGTAGATTGATTGCATCAGGATGGAAATCAGCCGCATGATAAGTGATGATGTCTTCTTTACTCTGGAGGGGGCAGGGACTTTGCTGTGTTCTATTCAGACTTTAGAATGTAGTCAGTAGGGGAGAATAACAAAATTAGTATACTTTGCCACCACATTCCTTTTCACAGCAGGGATATATGATGACCCACTTGACAACCAAAACTGCCAATGAATTCAAACATAGTTACACTATAATTTCACATCCTATTTGATTACAATTATTCTACTTAAAATCGCAAAAGCTCCCCAGATGTATTATAGCTTCATAGCAATAAATTACTTCTTATGTTGTTTAATCAAGTGTTTATTAAGAGTCTGTTTATGCTCAGTGCTGAGAAATAGACTTAAACATAATCTCTGATTTTAGGAATTCTATAATCTTTCTGGCAAGAGTATGTAAATGAGTATGAACTAATTTATGAATGGTCAAAGATTACAGTATATGAAACAGTGTTACTATGAAAAAACATACAGACATAATTAGATAATAGGATTCATGGCATTTCATAAGCTTTTAATTGAAAGGTGAGTGAAATAAAAAATGAGAGAGTAGCTGACATTTCACCAGGAAAAAAAATGGAAGACTTTCTAAGAGAGGATAAGTGATTTTGAAATATTGTGGTGTACTTGTGAAACCTGAATCACAGCTTCCCTATGAACTGGTATCAGCTCTATTTGATCATATGCTTTACCTACCTTGAGGCCACTCATGGACATGGGAGACCACAGACAACTATTACTGTGTGTCCTGTATCTAAATAAGAACTTAGATTTATAGCTTATTAAACATGTTTGATTCTCTTTAATGCAGTGATTGAAGATTTGGGATTGTGGGTAGAAGAGAGGATTTCACATTTTTTCTGATGCCCATTCTTTATAGAAATACCACGTACAGTGTTTAGCTACCACATCTCTTTGTTTAGATCCATGAACAATCCTTTTGTGGTTTTAATTGCCAGATGTACTTTCCTTGGCTAATTTCTATCTCTTACTTCAAGGAAAAGGTAGAAACATGGTTACTACTCAGAGTTCCATAAATCTTTAGAACCAATTTATATGGAAACAACATTGATCCTATTGGCTTGGCAGCTGAAAAATAATTTTTATTTAATGATGATTATGTCATTACTCATGGTACTATATTATCTATGAATGCTGGCTTCATACAATTCTCAGGCTATAGTGTCTCACTGATGGTGAACACAAATTCAAGTCTTACCCAAAGTATATGAGAAATGTCAATAACTCATCATCCACTCCTGTTGAACTTATAATTAAAAATTAAAAGGGTGACTGTAGAACAACACATATCCCAATCATGCTTTCTTGAACTCTTTATGGAAAACCAATGCATCATCCCCACCTTCCATTGTATACATGAGTAAAAGGGAAGAGCAGTCCACTCACAGAGAAATGTACTCATTGTCCAACATTTTATGAGACTGATCCATGTGACCTCTTGGATAAGAAACAATTAAGAGATGACATCTAAGCCATAATGCATCTGGTCATAGGAAATAATGTTACCAAAAATCCTAGATACAAATAGAGAAAATAGGTGTATCCACCCCCAGGGGACAGCCTGACATTGCACAAAGATTGAGGAGTGTACAAGCTAACTACCATGAGAGCCAGTGGAACCACTATCTCTGCCACTCCCACCACCAACAGTCAGCTGTGTAAGCACCTCAGTGGGGACTTTGATAGGAAATACACAGACCCGCAGGCACATGTACGCATATATACACACAATGGGGTATGTACAGGGTTCAAGCCAAAGGGTCATCTGTGGAGCCATTGTGTCTATAGTGAATAAGAATCATTTTAAACCATCATTTTTCTGAATAGCCTTACCTCAAGCAGGTCCATAAATGATATTCTAAATGGGCTATCAGATAGAATCATTTTGCTAATGAACTGCCCTCCAGGAACATAGGCTTCTCCTCAGAGTCTCAGAAAGACACCCTCCGTGCTGAGTAACATGGTATTGACATCCATAAGCAGTAACAGGCACCAGAAGGCTCACATTATGTTGAATGAGAACAGTCCTTCTAGGGATTAGAGGCCCCTACAACATGCTCTGAGCTGAGTGTTTATGTAAATGGCAGTGTAGGCTCCAAACTATCCCACTTGCTGGAGGAAGACTTAATAAGACCCCACTTTTCTCAACTTTAGACAAGCCAATTCCATTGTTAAGACATTACTAGTACAAATTGAAACCTTGGTGTGTAATTCAAGGTAAATATTAAAGTACACAGAATTGAATCAGTGTCAACCATTCTTTTGTGATGCAGCCTAGGAAAAATGAAAACCCACCATCTTCCCCTCTTCCACTCTCTCCAAATAAGGAGATTTCCCTCTTCATATAATTCAGAGCACAGATGCTACTGACCTTTGGACCAACCACATCTTCCCATCCTATCCTAGTGGAAGCTAGTCAGTTCTATGTGAAATTCCAGTTTATTCAGTTGAGCATAGGTTGATGCAAGGTTTGTGTTGTATGAGGTTCACATGCTTGTGAGAACTTTCTTCAAGAAAGATGATTTTATAATGTCAAAATAAAAAATTAAGTAGAAAAAAATGGGTGCCATTTTGTAATGAGAAAAGTCAAAACATAAAAAATTTGAAAAGTTCATATGCAACTTCACACATAGCCATACTTACTATTTATAGCACTACTTGATGGGTCTATTTCCTAAAAATACAAGAACTATGAAATTTTCATTTGTTCTGTCCTTGGTTAAAATAACATACATATATGACGGGTATCCAATTATGTACACTGCATTTTCAATTACTCACAGGAAAAAAAACTTCTGTTCTGACAAAGTGTTGATGAAAGCCCAGTCCTCCACTTACAACAATCTCACAGCTAATAACCAACTTCAGCCTCACACATTCACACTTCCCCTGCTTCCACTGCCCACATATTTTTATCCACACCATGATATGACCTCTGGACTTTTGCTTCTTTGTCATGACACTGGCTGAATGTACACTGTGGAGGGAGGAAGGTTGGTCATAATGTGTGAATGCAACATTTCACAACATGGCCAAAATATAAGTGGATATATGAAATTCTAGTCCACCTGCATAACTATAGCCCAGTAACCCCAAGTTTAGTTCTAATCCCTGTATCTGTTTTTCTTAACAGGATTTCAAATGTCCATGGCTGTATTAATCTACCCAATATGAGAGTCACATAAAGTGACTCTTCATAATTCATTGAAGTCACAATAACTTGTTCCATATTTTACAAGACCACATCAACCATGTGCCCACATTGTCAAAGCTCTTCTATGCATGTTGGGTTACAGTCATGTGTCACATAATGTTTTGGTCAGTGATAAGTCACATGCATCATGATCCCATAAGATTAGAGTGAAGTTGAGAAAGTCTTGCCAACTAGTGGCATCAGAGCCATGGTAATATCATAATATGATGCCTAGGTCACATGCTGGTAGTGATGCCAGCATAGACAAACCTATTCAACTTCAAGTCATGTCAAACGGCAGCAGGTATTATCAGCAAAGTATATAATACTTAATGATTTTAATAAACAGACATATTGCTAGTATATGTGCTCTATATTATACATTTACTGATTACTTTATTTTTAAAGAAATATTTATTGTTGAGAAGCATGCTGTGTTAGCCACACAGTAGCCTCAGACATCTGATATTTACCATGTCTCCTCATTGTATCAAGAGACCACACTGGGAAGATGTCTGATACCATCTGGGTTTACGTGCTATGATTCTGGGACAATGATGAGAATACCTGAGAGTACATTTTCAGAATGCCATTATCAAGTGACAGGTAACTGTGGTCCCACAAAAGTAAGGTCTCTGGAAGCTCCTGTTGCATTAATATTTTGGAATAAAGACAATAATGGCATGAAAATGTAATGTTCTAGATCCATAAACTGATAGAAAAGGTAGATAATGGTATAATGTCAAATGCATTCATATGTACCATTTATGTTTTGTGATTGTATAGTTATTCACTTTACATGAAAAGTTTAACATAGGAAACTATTATGCATCTTTCTAATGTCTCTGGTTGAATTTTTGTAAATTGATCATTCTCCAGTAGAAAGCCACACATCTAAAAATGTGTGGTCAACAGAAGTTGAATTTCATGCTGGCTATACAAACAAAGAGCACATAAATTTGAGTGGGTAGAAAGAGTAGATGGGGAAATAGGGTAAATATGAACAAACACATTGTACAAAAATTTTAAAGAACTATGTTTTTAAGACAGCAGGCAGAGACTTGAGCAATTGGTAGAGACTCCATTTCTGGCAGCAGAAAAAAGAACTGCAGGGTTATTATCAACTCCTCCTTTATGACATTCAATATTGTTTTTAAATACAGACTTCTCTTGCAGAACCTCTATTCTTTCTGAACAAACATGGTTCACTTTTTTCTGGTGAAATTATCACGAATTCTCTGTGGCCAATAAAATCCAACTTTCTTCCATTCTCCCCTTCATTTCTAAATGTAACTGTTGTATAAAATTACAAAAAGGTTTACATATATACCTTCTTGCTGCATGTTTCTTATTTTCAGAATTCTTCTCTGATTTTGTATATCAACCATGAGTAGCTTCTGGTATAGCATCTTTACTAGTCATCTGTTTGTATTTCTGTGAAGTTGATTAATACATGCTTCTCAAATGCTAAGCTTGATGGAATGCTTTAAGAGAATTAACTCCATCAATGGAAGATACTTGAGTCTAACTTTCTCTCCACTTGATTTACAAAATTCATTCATAATAAAAATGAAAGTAATAATTTACACTGGAACAAACAGGCAGAAAAAAATCCCAGATGACAAAGACAGGATCATGCTGCCAAGAGCAACTGTCATTTACCCTTCAGGGAGGCTTAAACACATAGTTTCAGAAAAGACACAAGAACACGTGGTGCAGGACCTACTGCCATCAGCCTTAAGTAAATAAGTGCAGAATGGAAGACAAGAATTTCTGGACAGGCCCAGCAGAAACTCTTCTATGAAAGGGGGGAATCTACTTGTAATGTTCTGTCTGTGTCTCCTGTCAGTTATGATAAGTAAAAATCCCCAGTAAAATGAGGGACTAGGAGAGAAATCCTTTGGAAGCAAGTGAAGTTTAAAAAAAAAACTTAAGGAGATAATGCTGAGCCAGTTGGTGGTGGCACACAACTTTAATCTCATTTGGGAGACAGAGGCAGGCAGATCTCTGTGTCTATGAGTTCAAGGCCAGCCAGGTTTAGAGAGTGAGTTCCAGAACAGCTTCCAAAGCTATAGAAAGGGCCTTTCTCAAAAGACAAAAACCAACAACAAAAAGAAAATAAGGCTGTCAAAGGCATCATGTGTAAACAGGGTTATGATCAAAACAACAAAAAAGAGATCTTGATGGAAATGTTACCTGACTGTCTCCTACCTTTGCTAACATGGTAGTGCTTTCCCCATAAATACCTATCCAGAAGAGCTTAACACATGTGAATACAGGGAAGAAAAATCAAACATGCAAAGAACCCATGCACCAAAAAAAAAAAAACATACATAGAGAAGAATCAAGCTCATAAAACCAAGCAAAATTGATGAATATGGAAAGGGACACGGAGGCAGTTGAAGGGACTGATAGTTGTGTGAAGGATGTAAGAGAGGGTAAAGGTGGTATCTTAGAGTTGTATTGATTTGCATTTCCCTGATGGCTAAGGATGTTGAGCACTTTCTTAAGTGTCTTTCTGCCATTTTACAGATGTTGGGTTGGTGAATATCTTTTTCCATTCTGTGGGCTGCCGTTTTGTCTTGCTGACTGTGTCCTTTGCCTTACAGAAGCTTCTCAGTTTCAGGAGGTCCCATTTATTAATTGTTGATCTCAATGTCTGTGCTACTGATATTATGTTCAGGAAGCAGTCTCCTGTACCAATTTGTTCAAGGGTATTTACCACTTTCTCTTCTAAGAGGTTCAGTATGGCTGGATTTATGTTGAGGTCTTTGATCCATTTGGACTTAAGTTTTGTGCATGGTGATAAATATGGATTTATCTGCAGTCTTCTACATGCCAGCATCCAATTATGCCAGCACCATTTGTTGAAGATGCTTTCTTTTTCCATTGTATAATTTTAGCTTCTTTGTCAAAAATCAGGTGTTCGTATGTGTGTGGGTTAAAATCAGGGTTTTCAATTCAATTCCATTGGTTTACCTGTCTGTTTTTGTGCCAATACCAAGTTGTTTTCAGGACTATAGTTCTATAATAGAGCTTGAAGTCAGGGGTGTTGATGCCTCGGGATGTTCTTTTTTTATACAGGGTTGTTTTGGCTATGCTGGGTCTTTTGTTTTTCCATATAAATTTGAGAATTGTTCTTTCAAGGTCTGTGAAGAAATGTGCTGGGATTGTGGTGGGAATTGCATTGAATCTGTAGATTGCTTTTGGCAAGATTGACATTTTTACTATGTTGATCCTACCTATCCAAGAACATGGGTTGATCCTACCTTCCTTTTCCTAGAATCTTCTTTAATTTCTTTCTTTAAAGACTCAAAAATTCTTATGATATAGGTCTTTCACCTGTCAGAATGGTTAAAATAAAAAACAGCGATGACAGTTTATGCTGGAGAGCATGTGCAGAAAGGGGAACATTCCTCCATTCCTCCATTGCTGGTGAGAGTGCCAACTGGTACAGCCACTTTGGAAATAAGTATGGTGGTTCCCCAGGAAAATGGGAATCACTCTACCATGAGATCCAGCATTTCCACTCTTAGGCATATACCCAAAAGAAGCACATTCATACAACAAGGACATCTGTTCAATCGTGTTCATAGTCACATTATTTGTAATAGCCAGAAACTGGAAGCAACCTAGATGCCCCTCAACTGAGGAATGGATGCAGAAAATGTGGTACATTTACACAATGGAGTACTACTCAGCAGAAAAAAAAGAAAAAACAATGGAATCTGGAATCTTGAAATACGCAGGCAAATGGATGGAACTAGAAGAAACCATCCTGAGTGAGGTAACCCAGTCTCAAAAAGACAAAAATGGTATGTACTCACTCATATATAGATATTAGATCTAGAGCAAAGAAGTAGCAGCCTACAATCCACACTGCCAGAGAAGCTAGGAAAGAAGGAGGACCTTAAGAAAGACACATATGGTCCCCAGGAGAAAGGGAAAGGTACAAGATCTCCTAAGCTAATAGGGATCATTGGGGGGAGGGGAAAGGAGGATAGGTTCTAGCAGGAAGATCTAATCACAGGAGGAATGGAGGAGAGCAAAAAAAGGGATACTATCATAGACGGATCCATTATAGTTTTAAAGAGAATTCTGGCACTAGGAAAATGTCCAGAGATCTACAAGATCCACCACAGCTAACAATGTAAGCAGTAGTCGAGAGGCTACCTTAAAAACCTTTCTCCAATAATGAGATTGATGACTACCTTATATGCCACCCTAGTGCCTTCATCTAGTAGCTGATGGAAGCAGAAGCAGACACCCACAGCTAAACACTGAGCTGAACTCTGGAATCCAGTTGCAGAGAGGGAGGAGTGATGAGCAAAAGGGTCAAGACCAGGCTGGAGAAACCCATAGAAACAGGTGTCCTGAACAAGGGGGAGCTCTTGGACCCCAGACTGATACCTGGGTAACCAGCAATAGGACTGTTGCAGACCCCTGAAGGAGCAAGTCAGTTTGGATGTCTGGACAATCTATGTGGCCACTGGTAGTGTATCAGTTTTTATATAAAAGAAGCTTGCTTCTAATTTAAATAAAAAAGAGGGGGTAAATGGAGAGAATAACTAGAATGTATCACATACATTTATGAAAGTGTCAAAAATAAAATATTTTTAAGAATTGAAAAAGTAACAGTTGTTTTGCTTCAGTTGTGGCTACAGGCCCCTTATTCTTCCCTCTTTTCCCCCTTCCCTTTCATCCCCTATCCCTTCCCCCCTTCCATCTCTGTTCCCCGGCTGGCTAGCTAGGTTAGCTAACACCTATCCCTCCAATAAACTCCACATGGGTTTGTTGAGTCTTGTGGTTTGTGTTTCATCACCTGCAGCCACAACTGAAGCAAAACAGCAACAGTAAAGTATGAAAAGGTGTGACGGTAAAGCCTGAATTTCCTTGGAGACCCCAAGATGTTGGAAATATGAGAGTCTTGGGAGACCTGCCAAGGAAAGTTGCTAACAAGGAGTAGAATCAGTCCAAGAGAAAGTAGTGTGTTGCAGTCAATAAAGCTGAAAGGAGTTGGAGATCTGAAGGGCGTTTTACATCAGGGATGGAGGTACAGAGTGTGAAATTTGCCCAGCTGGGTTTTGGTCTTGTTTTGGTCCAGTAGTTCCTCATTATGCCCCCTTCCCTACACTTTGGAAGAGTAATATATATCCTGTGCCATTATATGCTGGAAGTATATGATCAGTTTTTTTTAATTTTTATTTTACAGGGGATAACAGTTAAGAGAGTTCATGAATCTCTGAAGATACTTTGAACTTTAGACTTTTAAATATGTCTGAGACTATTACAGACTTTTGAAGTTGTATGGAGCACATTTTTGCATTATAAATATGTCTACAAGCCTTTAGGGGGCCAGGGAGTGGAGTGTGGTGGTTTGAAAGAAAATGGCTCCCAAAGGGAGTGCCACAGTTAGGAGGTGTGGTGTTTTTGGAGTAGGTGTGGTCTTGTTGGAGGAATTGTGTCACTCTGGAGGCAGGCTTTGAGATCTCATATATACTCAAGCCAGCCAGTATCTCAGACTAATTTCTGTTGTCTGCACAAAGATGTAGGACACTCAGCTACTTCTCCAGCACCATGTCTGCCTGGATGCCACTATGTCACAACATGATATAATGGACTAAACCACTGAAAATGTAAATCACACCAATTAAATGTTCTTCCTGTATAAGAGTTGTCATGGTCATGGTGTCTCTTCACAGCAATAGAAACCCTAAGACAATACCATTCTAAGATTTTTTTTTAACTAGAGGCATCGCAATAGCTTGACCTATTTCTATGGTTATATTTTGCAAATAGAAATTACTAGATCAGAGTATTATGAATGTTTTTTTCTGGTACTTTTCATTTCTTACATATTAAGATATTTTCTACCTTTAAATAATCATCTGTAATATTGTTAGGAATTTATCAGTCTTTAAAAAGTACACACACACACACACACACACACACACACACACACACACACACATATATATATATATATATGCACATATGCTCATACTTTAAAGTTCTATATTACAATAAGATTATAATTTAATCAATGTTTAAGCCATGTCTAGAAATAGACTGTCTCTATGAAAGAGAACACAAGACACTTCAGGATGATTTAGCCAGTTTCCATCTTACAAATAACACATAAAAATGTGGCAGACTTTCTCAGTATAAAGCCTTGTTAGGCTAAAAGTTAAAATGTTTTATGTTTCCATCATGGTGAAGCTGAACTTTTCACCAGGTTATCATCCTTTGATACTGTACCTTTTCTGTCAAATCAGATACAAATGTAGAGTTTGAAGGGTGGTTTGAAAAGGACAAGGTTGATGCACCGTCTGTCTATGTGATTTATTTTCAGAAATGTAGGCAGCCAAGCAAACCAACTGACAAGCATCCTGGATTTCTGTTTCTCATAAATGCAACAGATAGTTTTGTTAGTCCCTTTTAGTCTACTTTATATTCCAATGTTTTAAGTAATGTTAAATCCTAATATATTCACACTTGCCAATATTTTCTTTAGTTGAACAAAATTTCACACATTTAGCTAGTTATCTCATTATATTTATTGAGAACAGCTTTTTCCATAGTCTTAAAATGTCATTTGCTGTATGCCTTAATTGACATAGCACTTTTGTAACAATATAAGTATTCCTACCTCTCATTCCATGTCCATATTTTTCAATTATTCTCAATCACTTTTACCCAGGTGGCTTTGACCTCATGACCACTAGAAGAAAAACATTTTCAATTTCAAAGTGGTAAGCACTGCAGGTGCAAGAACATCCTGCCCCTGATGAACTTGTGAAGGTCACCATGCACATTACTCTGAGACTTCATTCCTTCCTAACACACTGTCTGGGGGAGGATTCATTTTGAGTACACAGGCATGCATTGTTAATTGTGTACTTAGGTAACTTAGTCATAGGGTGGACATCATATAGTTAATAACACAAACTAAAAAATCTCAGGCATCTGTAGGTAATATAACCTGTGAAGCCTCCATAGTAAATGTACTCTGTCACTAGATCAAAATGTCACTACATGGTATATGACTGTACGTAGATGTTCTTGCCAGGCATTAAGGTCTACATAAGCATTAGTTCCACTATGCAAAAAGTAAAATTTCAACTTCTAGAATCACCATCACCAAGGGAGATATTATTGTTTCTATAAGAGTACAATGTGAAACTGGGGAGAAAAACGAAAATGATAGGCTACTATTCAACACAAACTTTTTGCCTACTTGATAGGAATTCCTCGAGTTGCTTATCCTTTCATCTGGTATTATTGCATCTGCTCAAAATTTCAGCAAAATCTTAGATAACAGGCTTTCTAGTAGGTATGTCAATAGTATCTGTAAATATTATTTTCAACATCTTTCAAGTAATTTTCAGAGTGAAATTATTTGCATGCTTTCAAATAAGCTGAAGAAGAAAGATAGATGGGTAGTATCTAAAAAAGTCTGTGGACTCAGGTCTTAAGTGGTCACTAATAGTGAAATGTGTGGGAAGTTATTCAATTGCACTGAAGTTAGCCTTCACAGTTTCCTTCCATACAGTTCCCCAGTCCTGTTTCCTCCAGCCTCATGTAGTCTTCCCTGTATACTCAACTCAGGAGTCTTCTTCAGGACATCACACTGGTTTCAACTCTGTTAATAACTGCTCTGTATTCACCAACTTTCAGGGACCAGTGCCTCCATCACTTTACTCTATGAACCCATAACTGGCATGTCAGTTCTTTTTGAATATTTAATTCTTTCATTCATGAAATACAGGAATTGTCTTTCATAACCTTGACATTACCTTGAAATTTTCAATTCCAAATTATAGTTTCATAGAGAAGATTTAGGTGTTATAAGTATAAAAACCAATCATAACTTGCAGTTTATCCTTGCTGTCAACACTCAATTCTATGCATCACATGATGTCCTATTCTTAGATAAACCTAAACATGTGACCTCACCTCGGAGAAAAAAATATGAAAATGGTTGAAAGGCTAATGTTGTAATCCAAATCCCACTATTTCCCAGCTATGTGAAATGCACAAAGTCACTTAACTCATTCTAACCCTCAATTTCTGCTTCTTTTGGCTAATTGAAATGATAGGCCCATCCTATGGCCTCTTGAGGAACAAAATAAAGAATTTGCAAAAAAGGGGCTCATCAAATGTAATGCACTATTAACATGATTAAACTATGAAACTAATGCATCATAATTATTGTGTGTTTCTAATAAATATAGAATAGAAGTAAAATATGACATCATGTATTCTCATATTAACACAATATGCAAGTAAATAGTTAAAGTGAATCGCAATTAATGCGGATCGCAATGGAGTGAGAGCTAGTTTGAAAAGCAGATGGTTTATTAGGAAAGTACTCACTAGACAGAGCCAGTCCTGTACAACCAGGCCCGTGAGGGAACAGAGAGAGCTGCATGTGTGTGACCTCATATTTAAGGCCTTGCTATGTCACTCTGACCATGCCCAAGTGTGTGTGGTTAGCGTCACCTGTGCCAGCCCCCAAGGGGGTGTGGCCAGCATTGTCCCCCTACAGATAGTATGATAGAAATTCTGCCCATGCAAACCAACCTCCACCTCCATAGAGCGTGACAGTGGCTCCATGATGCCTGGACTAAGAGCCTTGTCCTCAACTTTGAAAGAAAACAGAATGCTTTCCTTATATTTATTCCATCGTGGCAATAGTCCTTATCTGTTTTTATGTCTGTAAGTATTTGCTTGTGTGTGCACCAAGTGTATGTTTGTGCCTGTGGAGTCCAGAAGAGAGAGTCAGAACCACTGCAAATGAAATTACAGATGTTTATGAGTCACCATGTGGGTGCACAGAATCAAACCTAGTTCATCAAGAGCATGTAACTACTGAGCCATGTCTCTAGCCCCAGAATCATCTCTTTTGTAAATTCAGGAAATAATGTCTCAGCTTTACATTTGAAAGAATCCCAAGATACAAAAATCCCTTTTGTCTTTTCCTTTACTTGAAACAGATGGTTTGATTATATGAAATAAACAGGTGTTTATTAAACAGAATAGACACAGTAGGACACAAAAGGGAAAATTAATGATTGCTCTGCAATGAGCTATACCAGATCTCCTTTCTCCACCTTGAGAAGTCTCCCAGGCCAACACCATATGTTTCCAGTCACTTTGAGGGTTTGCTTCCATCTCCTTTGCAGGTTTTACAAAGCACAGTTGGATGGAAGTCAAAATACTTGTCTCACCTGTAGAGGAGTTCCCCTTCTGCATAGCTCAGGCATTGGAAACCCACAGCAGGGAAGGGCCAGTTCTTCCCTCCTGGCTCCATCTCACTACCTTCTGGTTCTGGCTGCTCACACTGATTATCTCCTGCCAGCTAACAAATTACACCAAATCCAGGCAGACAGAATCCCACTTATTTTGCCTAAGATTCCACCCTCTCTTCTCCACATAGCTTCCCACCTCCAACTCATTTGCTATTGGACTCCCTCAAATATTTCTCTTTGAGATGTCTGAAGGTTGACTTTGTGTCTGGGACCAAAACTTGGGCACAGTTTGTATCTTCCTTCACAAATCCTTGCCAGTGGCATCTGTTCAGCTCTCATTGAAGAGAACATTGCTCATAACCTCTACCAGTAGGTAGCCAGGCTAGCTTCATGCTAGTAGATCAGTGCATAAATTAACAAAGCCTTCTCTAGTCCATTCTGACTCACAACACAATTCAGTATTCTTGCTCTAAGTGATGAGAAACAGTACCTACCTCTGAGTGTTAGCAGGAGCAGTTCCAACCAGCATTTACTATAATCTGTGGCTGTAAAACAGACTCAAGACACTGTGCCTTGTTACCCAGTCATAACTCTGAAGTCCAGGAGAGAATTTTCAGTGATTTTATTTTAAATATGCACCCTAGACAGACTTCTCTGAGCTGAAGTAGTGCTAGACCTGGGCCCTAAGCTGTAAGACTCAGCAACATTAAGCCCCAAAGTAGGCTGGCTACAGTAGGATGGGTCTATGTCTACCCAGGCCTCTGTACAATTGAGTCATTCTCTGGATGGCTGTGTTCTCTGAGAGTGTTGTGATCATAGTCTGAAATAAACCCACAGGCTATTGTGTTTGAAGACTTTATCCCAACTGGTTGACATCATTTGCAAGGATGTGAAGCCTTCATGAGATGGAGGCTCTCTATAGAAAGTGGGTCACTGGAAATGGACCTTGCAGCTTTATAGCTACCCTGCCCCTTTCAATTAACTCTTTCCTCTCTTCCTGAGTGTTGATGCAACATACTAACAAGCCTCCTCTGTGGTCATTGGCTGCTATGTCTTCCCCATAGTGATGGAATGATCCCAAAATTTTTAAGCCAAAATAAACCCCTCTTCCTTTAAATTGATTCTTGCTAGGTATTTGGCTGCTGCAGAAAGAAAAATAATTAATACAAAAGAAAGCACAAAGCGCATTCAGACCTTTTCTCAAGGAAATCATCATTCTGTTTCATAGAGAATCCTTAGGGATGTGTGGGGGGTGTGAGTGTGTATTTGGGATATATCATTTTGTGTATGTGTTTATTTGTATGCCTAACCTATACTTTCTTAGCAAAATTTGAGTATTTCAGAACATCTAGGAAAAGAATTTGATGTGGATTTGTTAGTGGATGATCATAATAGGTTATATTTGAAAATTATTTATAACTGCTTATGTTTTTATTATTTAGACATGGTAGAAAAAATAAACATATGGCTAATATCTTTCAAATTAGATTGGATTAAATTTAATAGATAAATAAAGGTTGTGAACATTAATGGGGAATCAATTCCTCCTTGATATTGTGCCTGCCCTGGATGTGGGTGGTGATGGGTGGTGATGAGTCCACAACTGCCAGGCAACCCCTTTTTCAGGATATAAGGAAATGTCTTTTTTATTCTGAGTTGGAGAGCCTTATTCTTCAGAAACACTAAACTTTAAAAATAGTTCACTTAATTGCAACAATGACATTATAATAAACATGCTCCAGAGAATGGGGTAGCAATTACAAACCAAATTCCCTCGATAATTCATTTAAAATTTTTCTGAGAAGTTCCAGTATTCCTTTCAATGGTTTTCCCCACAAAATCAAGCAATCTTTGACCCCCCCCTCTCTCTCTCTCTCTCTCTCTCTCTCTCTCTTTTTCTGTCTCTCTCTGTGTGTCTCTCTGTCTGTCTGTCTGTCTGTCTGTCTCTGTCTCTCTCTGTGTCTCTCTGTGTCTCCTGTGTGTGTGTGTGTGTGTGTGTGTGTGTGTGTGTGTGTGTGTGTGTGTGTGTGGTGTGGTGTGTGATCTTCAGGCCTATAATTAAAAATCTGTCATAGAGACGTTATCAGAACTATTCAGGTTGGCTTCCTTTACCAGATCAAGCGATTTGCATTCAAATATCATATGGGGAAAGTGACAGGACTTCTGTGACTGTTTCAGGTGGGCATAGTGGCAGGGCTGTGTGACTAACTGCTGCTGTTTTTTTTTTTTCTTTATGCTTCTTCCTCAATTTTGTAACTCAGTTTCTGACCATTCACTATCACCAAGGGTAGAGAGGATGACAAGGCTATTACTTGGAAAGACTCTCTTGAGCATAGATTGTGCTTGCTTAGCATACTTGATGCTACAATCTACCTGTGTCATATCTGTACAACTTCTAGATAAAATACAGGATGCCTGCTAAATTTGGATTTCACAAGATCAGAAAATATGACTTTAATATAATTTCCAAATTACCTGGTACTTACTGAATTTCAAAGTGAACTTAGTACCTTTGAATTTTTTTCACTAAGTGTCTTAAAAGGGCCCTCATGGAGGATGCTCAGATGCTTCCATCCAGTTGGGAATGCTCTTACCCTTGGTAGCAGCAGCTGTCACTGTACAGAGAGGTCACTTCATAGAGCCCTTCCAGTTCTGTTTGCTGTGGTCTGCTCACCCCACAGGAGGCTCCATTGGCCAGGACCAATGATGGCCTAGCAAAGCAGTGAGCTGCACCTGTGCTGCTATCATAGCATTTGGGATGTTCCAGTAGATCAGGCAGGGACGGATCCACTGGTTCTTTCAAAGTCAGTTGGGTATGTGAAGTGCTCCAGGCAGTCTCTTGGAATGCTCATTTTCCTGATCTTGAGATTTACCTCCTATTCTGATATAGTCAGTCAGAATACATGAACATTATCACATCCAGCACAGAGACAGGCAGACATATACAAACCACACACACAACACACAACACACCACACATACACACACACACACACACACACACACACACACACACACACACAAACAAACACACTGGCTCAAGAGACTAAAAACAAATGTAATCTATGTTGTAAATACATACATATACCATTAATCAAAACTCTAAAAATGTTCATGTCCAAAGCTACATTTTACTGCCTGTAGTTATGCAGAAATACTGGATAGAAGAATTGACAAGCCAGATTTTTATTCCAATTTATTTAATAAGCTGAAAGAAAAAAACTCCAAATGTAAATTAGTGGTGAGATGCCTGATTAAACTGGACCGGTGACAGCAATGCGTTGGCATGCAGGTCCACCCTGCCTGCTTAGATGCATTTTCTTGGCAGGAGCCTTAGAAGAGGTTGGGATGTTGACAGGATAGAATTTGTATACTTCAAAATGTCTGCACATCTATTCTGTGCAGCCACACTTTTGTAAACACAGAGAAGTGAGGCTATGTGGTATCACTATCTTTAATTCCAGCCTACATGCTTCATAAAAGGCAATTCTACACAAAGAACGGGAAGAACATTCACAAAGCTGAAACCTAATCAGAAAAAGAAAATTCAAAACAATTTTTTTTCTACTTTAAGCTGAGATAGAGTGCAACACAGGTCAGTTTTTTCCTTTATTTTTCCATTTTAATAATGATGTCCAGAGATGGTTTAAAATAATAGAAATGCTTATAAAGATCTTTGTGCCTGTTGCCAAGGAACTGCATCTCTTTCCTATTGAGCCATAAAATATCATTTTATGAACATAGGTTGGGCTCTACAAACCTAAGAAACAATACCATGAGCCAAGAGCCTCTTCTTCACCCTCTGTCTAACTGGCTTGTAACCACCTCTGCCTTCCATGGCAACCCCATCCATTTATCTCTTCTGTTTGCCCAGACCTCAGGAACCCAAGAACAGCTAGCTTGCTCCAATGAACCTCCCTATTCAATCAAAACACACCCAATGCTTTCATGCAGAGTGGCACTATGATAAAAAAGAGAGGGGCTGGCTTTTCTAATAAGCTAAACTCAGCTCCAGTGAGTCACCAACCACAGCCTGTGCTACTTCCACTCAATGCTTCTTGCCTAAGGTAGCATTTTTATTTTCATAATCCCTTAAAGACATTGATGATATCCTTGAAATATTGGCACAAGGAGATCCATTGCCGTGCTGCTGGTCTTGATCATTCCCTCTGTTCACACTCAGAGCCAAGTGTTTCCAGAATTCCATCATGGAGATCACACTCAGTGAATCATGTCAACCTGTGTCAAAAAGTTGTTAATTAAAAAGGGAATAAAATGCTAAGCTTCATTAAAGTGCTTTTTTAATGAAACCGTTCATTTGCAAGTAGTTTTCTCCTAAACAGGAACCCAGTCCTTCAGAACTAAGCTGATGAGGAGGTATGAATATGCACAGAGTTGATGGTGAACCATGCTTCTTTATAGTCCCACCATCAACACTATCAGTTGAGTGTCCTGGGGCCACCTGCAGTGCAGACTCTGCCCCATGGAAATGATTTTGCTCTCCCCTCATCAGACACAGACATATCTGCTGCACAGGTGGAAGAGTCTGTAACTGAGATATCAAGGCATATGGCCTGGGAAACAGATTCTGGTAGTCAATCCAAATATTAGTGCAGTTTCTTTCAGGTTTTCCTGAAAGTGACACACATGAATGTCAATAGGAAAAGATGACAGATAACATTTTCAACTATCTCAAAGCCTCTTTAGATGAAATCAACTGATTGTAATTTAGTTGGCTGCATCCCCAACATAAATTGTGCCATCTGCATTGTGAATTTAATATTAGCAAAAGAAACTAGATTGCACCTAACAAAAACCAGGTTCTCTGTTCATCCATTCAACCATTCATCCACTCATTTATTCATTCAAAAAAATATTGAGTGTTGTGTATATGTTGAACACTATGCACATTTGGGTTTATGAAATAGTAAAGAAGACCCTTGGACACTGTCAGTTTGAAACTGCCCACACCAGAATCCAAGTAATTAGACTGATAGATTGAAGTGTGATTTTTTTCAAAGATATTAAATGAGGAAATTACTTAAAGACTTAGAGGTAAAATGATGGACTTGAAGCAGCCTCCATGTGACCTCAAGGGACATATTCCCTGTAAGGAAGAACAGAGAGAGGATGTGATTCAGAAACTCACAGAGGTGCTGAAAGGACACTAGGAATATGCTGAGAGAGGCTGAGGCACAGAAACAGAAATGAGGCCAAACAGTGCCAGCCACCTGGCTCCCCAGCAAGAAGAAGGAAGCAGAAGTCCCACCCAAAAGGTAAGACATGCAACCCTGGTGAAAAGATGATAGTCAGTCCTACCTACTGGACAAGCCCACAGCACTTTCTAGCCTTGAATCCAGCTGCAGTAAGAGGCATTACTCCACTAGACAGATCAGCATGGAAGATGAGTCCCATTCTGTTACTATGTAGGACAGTGTATGGTGTTATCTTGATAGGACACCAAATGTTTAAACTAAACTACCCTGGGGGCCTGAGAATAGGGAAATACCTTAAGCAGGGAACCTGAATTTAGCTTACAATACCCCTAAGGTAGGAGATAGATCTTAGAGGCAGTTGTAGAGTGGAATAGAGGCAGACAGCACTGGAAAGAGTTGAACAACCTGGGACTCTACTTGGATAGAATTATGCATGCATCCCTCTTCCAATAACAAACTTGGCTGTCCAGTCCTTTACCTGTATGTATTATGCACACATAACACTCTCCAAGCAATATACACAGCAACCTCAAAACTTCCTCAAAACCCACACCTGCACCATGTACATAATTTTCCCTCTCTGAACAATAGTACAAGTTTATCTGCTCCAAGCAACAATCAAATGTAGACAGTTTCTTTTAAAATGCGTCCCCAGTGTACCTGGATATATAAAAAACAGGAAAACTTATCTACCCTCAATTGCTTTTAGAAGGATTTTCTGTAAGGCAACATTGTGTCCTCAAATGAACACTTAAAGAAGAATTTATATTTCTCACATATGTCTATGCATAATTTGATCAAAACCAGATGCATTGAAGGGAGGGACATACACAGTAGAAAAATTATTATATAGTCTAATCTATTACTCAAATGCCCGTGTTACATCCTTCGCAACCAAATTTCTCCTCTTGAACTCCATAAATGATGTCCCAACAATTTCTACCCCAAGTAGCAGAAAGGCTGGACTAGCTAAAAGAGTGTAGGCAGCAGGTAGCTCAGGTCAGACAACAACAACAACACACACACAAAAAAAAAAAAAAAAAAAAAAACAACAACAACAAGGTCGTTCCAAGCTCAATGGTCCAGAGCAAACTCATCTACTCCAAACTCAACTCAAGTTTGAAAATCACTCAACTCAAGTTTGAAAATCCTGAGTCTTAAGTAAGAGGATAGATTGCCCTGAAGCTGCTTCTCTACAGTTCACTGCTTTAGAATCTGGGAACTATGACACTCTGGAGGAATACCTGATCTTCACAACTGTTTCCCACCAACAGGAAGGTCAATATCTATCGGGGCTCGGAAATTAAAAGACTGGCCATCCTTCTGTTAAGATCTTTGTGCCCTGGTAGTTTTCACCATTCTCAACAGACCTGAGATAGCATAGCCTACAGACAGAAAATTAACTACTCCAAGGGCTCACACTAAGAAATCTCAACAATGTGAGACCCTGCCCAGCTTTTAGCACCATAGGGACTGCAAAGCTAAATCTGAGCAGCAGACATCCTGGTCTAGAAAGAAGGGATGCTATTGACATGAATACAGGTATGCCTGACTTAAGACATTCCTCCAACACCTGCTCAACAACAGCATGAGCCACAGGAAGAAAACCGCCTGTAAGTTCAGCTGAGCCTTGCTCCTTGGTCCCATGCCTGTAACCAGCCATCTCCAGCTGGGGAAACAGAGAGATGCTGCTCTAACATTTCACCCTCCTTTTCTTTTTTTTTCTCTCCCTCCACCTTAGGCTATGCCATTTTCCTCTTACTAAACTTTTCCATATGCTTTTATTTTATTTTATTTTATTTTAAGTAATGGTTTATATTCTTTTTATCTTCTGGACATTTTGTGAAGAAAAGCTCCTATATTTTCACTTTTTAAATTTTTTATTATTGTGCATGTGTGTATGATGTGTATGTGGTTTGTATATGCCGCAGCACTATGCTAAGATCAAAGGACAACTTCGTGGAGTCAGCTCTCTCCTTCCACATTCATGTTGCAAGGGTCAATCTTGTGTGGCCAGTGCTCTGATACATGCGTCATTTCACTGGGCCCTTGTCTATGATTTGGTCCTTTCTTACATTTTTCTAATTTTCTTTTGAACATTCTAATTGAGAAATTTCTTTGTCCTTTTTTCTTCTTTTATTTATTTTTTAATATTTTTTCTTTTCTCAAACTCGCCATACCTCTTTTTCCTACTTGGATTTTTCTTTTCTTTGTCCTTGCTTCTTCTTTTATTTTTTTCTGTTCCTGTCTCTTTGTTACACCTCATACATTTACAATTACCACAGTCACATTACATAATTTGTTTTGTGGCACATTCTGCATTCACTTTCATTTTCTTTTGTGGTCATTGGTGATATATTTATACATCTTGTGTGATTTAATGCTGTTGCTGTTACATTCATTTGGTTTCTCCTCTCTGCTAATGTTAGAGATTGAATCTTCAAGAGTCAGCTGCTACCTAAGAAAATTGCCAAGTGAAAGAACACCCAAACACATGCACCAATCACAGCAGAGAAACACAAAGAAGCGAGGTGTCATGAGTCCTCAAAAGAACACCATGCCTTAACCACTCAGCTCAGCCATTCTAAGGAGGTAAAATGCTAGTCAATATTTAGCATCTCAGAGAGGATGCACACCAGCATTTAAGTTCATTCTGAGACCTAGTGAGGAAAGCAGGCAATGTAAGAGAAAGTCAGCAGAATGGGTGAGAAAAGCATCAATATGGAAAAAAAGGTGGTGACTAGCAATACATTAAATGCTGGAGAATCCCAGTTTCATAAAACAAACACTTTTATTCAAAAATAAAAATTCAGATAGACAGATTGACCATGACACAAAAATGGGTAATCTGCCATACACACCAAAAATCAACTAATGCACATGGGGATAAAACCACACAAGATATCAAACTGGCTTAAAAGATATTTACAGGATATTCATTCCAACAAGTAGGAAATATCCATTGTACTCAGCAGCATGTGAACCCATCTCCAAACACATTCTATGTCATAAGCAAGTCTTAACAAATAAAAATAATTTGTTTAATCTTATAACATTCTAGTGGGATTCCACAAAACAGAACTACACAAATTCTTATATCCTGAAGAATACCCTCCCAATTACCAGGGGGTGCTGGAAGAGACCATGGAGGAAATAATAAAATTCCTAAAATCAAATGAAACTTGAAATCACAGCCTACCATAATACCCGGGAAAGTTTATGAATCCTCACATTTAAAAAATTTGCTTAAAAATAACTTTAAACTAATAATCTAATGATGCAACTCAGACCCTTAATAAACATGAAGAACCAAAACTCCAAAGCAGTGAACAGTAATAATAAAGAAAAGAAATTAATGAAATAGAAACTATACACCACCCAATGACAAAATGATGCAAAGAGATATTTGAAATTCTGAGTTCTCTAACCTTCATCATAAGCATACTGGTTTGAGAAAATATTCTAAATATTTGTGTCTAGATTTTTTGTCATTCTTTTATTTTTTTAATTTCATTTTACATTCCAACCACAGTTCTCCCTCCTCCCACGCCTCTTCACTCCCCCCTCCAGCTCACCTCAAGTCCACTCCTCCTCATGAGTAAGTGCTCCCATGAGGAGTCAACATAATCTGGCACAATAGGTTGAGGCAAGACCAGGCCCCTCTCCCATGCATTAAGGCTGAGCAGAGCATCCCACCATAGGGAGTAGGCTCTAACAAGTTAACTCATGTACCTGGTTTGTACTGTGGTCCTACTGCCAGGGCCCCTCAGCTAGGTGTCCAGATTTTTAATGTTATTTTCAAATGATTTTCCTATAGAGTACTTGGAAAATCTACTTTCAAGTCACACTGCATAGTTTCAGAGGTACTGAAAGACATTATAACAACACACATACCTAACTCGGCTCTTTGTCTCCATGCAGCATTTGTCATCGTTTTCCACACTGACTCATGAGCACCCAGATACATCTGTGCATATAACATACATAAAGGCATTAATATTATTTTGTGTGTTTCTCAGACTAATTAAAATAAGTTTGTACTTTACCTACATTTATTCATTCTCTGGTGCTCATTTCTTATTGCAGAGATGTTTTAAGTTTATACTATTTTCTTTCTTTCTGAACAATTCCTTTAGCATCCCTTTCTTGCAAGGCAAATCTGTCTACTGGCAACAAATCCATTTTTGTGTGTATCTGAAAAAGTCTTTGCTTTCCCTTCAGTTTTGAAATATAATTTTTAAAAGGCTATGACTGTGTGTGTGGTTTGGTTTGATTTGGTTTGGTTTGAAGTAAGGGTGTGTTATTGTTTTGTTGTCTGTTCTTTGCTTTGTTGTGAAGTTGTAGATAGAATTAGGCAATACTATGGTGCTGAGGTATGTCTCCATCACAGCCCTGGTTTGTTAGTTTTTCGGTTTGGGTTTTGCATTTACCTTCTTGTTGCTCTTGCATTTCCTGGGTCTGCAGTTTAGTGTCTAACATTAGTTTGGGGTAAATTTATGGGCATCATTGACTTAAATTTTCTTTCTGGTCCTTTCAGTTATACATGCATCATACCTTTGGTATTTGGGTCATAGTTATTCAAAAACTGTTTTTTGCTTTTTAATTTTTTCTTTATAGCTTTTGACATTTCAGTTATTGTATCTTCAAGTTTAGCACTTCAGCTGTGGTCAGTCTATTAGTGAGCCTGAATGTATGCTTACATTATTACTCTTTCATTTCTGCCAATCATTTACAGCACTTTTTTTAGGTTAACTAAGGTCATTTGGGTAGCCATTGGATTATAACCAGAGCCCAGTGTGGTCACCAGTGAGTATATAACTAAAGACTACAGCTTTCTTCTCCCTGAATCTATCAATAGCAAACAGTTCAGCATTTAGATGGAGGATCCCTTCCTCCTGCTTTGCCCAACTGTCAGTGTAGATCCAGTGCATAGAAGCAACTCAGGCTACTTGAGATGATGGCCCTAAAGAGGCACTGCTGCTCTTTGTAGTTTCAAATGAACAGTAACCACAAGCTAAACACTTATGTCAGATACAAAGAAGCTGATTTCTAGACACTGTATCTTACAACTTATACCTGTGTCAACAGCAACAAATACTATCGGTGATGTTTTCCTAAGTTTTAGATTCTTCTTCCCTCTACCTAGTTCTCACTGTCTCTGTCACTATTGCATGGTTGGACCCTTCTCATTGGGATATTCCTATCCTCTTACCCCATTGCCTGCTCTAAACAATAAGCCCAGACTCAGAGGGACAGCTTTCTACAACATACAGGAATATATGTGCAATGATGAGCTCTGTAGCATCAGACTCTGTGTAACTGGAGAGACCCAAGCAGATTCTGTGAGCTCTTTCCTTATCCCTTGTGGTTATAGATATGGATGCTGGATACGAATACAAACTCTGAACCCAGCTCTTCCATGCACCACCAAGTCCTTTAACTTCGTTATGCCTCAATTAGTGCCTTTTGTACCATGGGAATAATAATGCCCTTGTCCTAGTATTTTTTTTTTAGAAAATTAAGTGTTTAGAGATATATAACTTTAATTCCAATACAAACTCTCAATAGGCTGTAGAGATTCATGGAACTCTGGAACACTGGGTAGTAATACCTAAGATATTGATCCTTTAACTCTGGTGACAAGCAAGGAACCAGACTAATTATCTCTGGCCTAAAGCAATCAGGTGTGTCATTAAAACAATTTAAAATTGCTGTGTGAGTAGATGTGGAAGGGGACTGAAAATCATTGTATTTTTCTATTTCCCATAACAATAGTGTGCATTTCTGTAGACCCATAATGTCTTTTCCACTCTATTTTCTTTTACCTGAAAGAAAATATCCTGGGAATCAACCTCTGACTTTTTCATTCTAACACATCATTACAAGAGTGGCCGTGCTGACTTCCTAGCCAAGACCCAGAGACGCTGAGTAATTTTATACTGAAGTGCTTGGGCTTTCTATTTAGGGTATGTATTGTTGTGGGGGAATAGCTGTGAGATTACTCACAGGTCCTTTTGTTCGGTCACTGAAGCATTAGTATTTATTTCAGAGCATATTTCCTCTGTCTGTCCCTTAAACTGGCTTGGACCTGATCAGCACTGCTATGACTCTATTTTGACCTCTTCAAAAGCCAAGTTATAGTAGACACCTTGGTTCAATGTTGACTATGTAGGACTTGCATGAAGTTTAAATATACTTGCCAAGTTCCTGATCGGGTGATAGCTTCTCAAAGAACACTCCTCAAAGAAATGATGGTACCTTATTATAGCGGGCTGTATATGTATCATGTTGCTTTCATGGCATTGCACATTTATCCTTAATAGTACAGTATTATAAATATATTGAAGAGATAAGTAATTTCCATAATGTAGCCCTTGTATGTCTTAAAGGGAAACAGATTTCAAGTGTTCCCCAAGTTTAAAATTCTTTGGGTCTCATATGCAAAGTGTGATTGTCGGGGAATTTTCTGAGATATAAAATCATAGGTAGATGATAGCAAGAGAGCAGGGGATATTTTAGTGAATTTTCTCATATAACTATAGAGGCTGAAAAATCCCCAAATAGGTCTCCTTGCTAGAGCATGTGGGATGCCAGTATCATAGTTTCAATTTAAGCAGGGATGGTAGAATTCTCAAGCCGTAAGTCTGAGAACCCAGGAAATGCTGGGGTAAATTCCAGAGTGCAAAGGCCAGTGAACTGGAGCTCTGATGGCAAGAACTATATGGCCCAGCATCCTATTTGGGGCTGTATACATGAATGTTTTGAATACATATAAAATCATGTTATTGCACTCAATATTACTCTTAATAACCAAAACTGGAAGCTAATTGAACCCTGATGAGGAATGAGTGATGGACAGAGGTGGGGTACACCTTCAGTCATGGTAAAGAAAATAGGACACATGCTAAAACAATTGGAGGATATTTGATTAAATTAAGTGAGAAAAATAATACAAAACTAATACTGTATTATTTTTTGTATAAAGCTCTTAGAATCATTAATTACATACAAAATGAAGGTAGCAATTTCAAGGGACTATAGAGAATGGGGAAAAGATAATTATAGTTTATGAGTAGAGACATAAAGTTTTACAAGATAAATGAGTGCTGCTTCTAGGACACACAATGATGTAATTATATCTTATGCTACATAGCATAACATTCTGAAATAGTTAAGATGCTAAATTCTGTATTGTGTTTTCTATCACAATTAATAAAATAAATCTTTATAAAAAGCTATGTAAAAATTTGAAAGCTATCTGAAAACATCAGATATCTAATAGATGGAGATGAAATAACTAGTCTAAAAAAAAAAAAAGAAGTGTATAGAGGAAAGCCTGAATGACTTCCTGCCTATGCAAAGGAGTACACTGAGATGTGGATTCTTGGGCCCTGGTGAAAGATGAGAGGGACAGCGCTGAAGTCCAGGTGCTCTCTTGTGCATCACCTCTGAGGCCACTCATCCCACCTTGGAGGCAACTCATCCTTACACCTTGGAATTTGGGGAAGCAGCTGGAAAGCAAGCGGATTGTACGACCCTAGGGATAAACAGCTGACTCAGAATTCATATCCTCCCTAACACGAAACTCCTTATATAGGAGTAGGATCCCCAAAGTCTACACTCTGAAATAGAGTTAAGGATTGCACAAATTCAGAGCACTGCTTAGTGACCCACACAAAACTCTAATTTGTTCACATATAAACTTGGAACAAGGACTTCAAGATTCCTGGCAGACTCCATGAGCAATTCTCTCTGAAGAAAATTAGCATCACTTAAGGTACAAATTTTATATTAATAATTTCTCAAATATATGCCAAAGAATTGTTCCCCTCTGGATTAAAACAACATTATCATAATGCACTAGAAACAGTGGAGAGGGCTGGGATGATGACTTAGTGATTAAGTACTGGCCTCACTAGCTTGAGAACCCAACTTCAGAGTCCTAGAAGTTATTCATGAAAACCAAGCTCTAGGTGCAGTGTTATATACCTAAAAACTCTTCTGTAGAAGAAAAGAGACAGACAGATCCCAGGTTTGATGGCCAGCCAATTTAGTCAAGACAGTGAGCTACAAGTTAATAAGAAACACTTTCAAAAATAAGATGAAAGATAGAGGGATACACCTGTGAAAGCCCACATTCCATATACAAATGCAGAAGCAAGTATTCCAGTGTTCACACAAGTTTATGTGAATGCATATGCCACAGAGAAAACAAAAGAAAGATGGGGGAGAAGGAGAAAGAAGAAAGGAAGGAAGGCATAGGGAGGAGGAAGTAGAGACGGGGAGACTAGAGACAGGAGACTTGCTGCCAAGCCTGCCATCATGAGTTTGATCCCTAGTCCCACCTGATAGAAGGAGAGAACTGACTCCCTCAGGTTAGCTTCTGACCACTCTGGTATGAGTGTGCATACATTCACACATGAAATTAATAAAAATGAAAACGTGTTAAAGAAAACAAAAAAGAAACAGCAGGTAAACATGCACTTTAAGATGGCAAGGTAATCTTTAATATGAATATACTTTGAATAGGAAAAGGAAAATGGATAGAACCAAAAGGGAAAATAATGCAAATTCTAGTTAGAGATTTTCTCATTCCTCCCTCAGCTTTGATGAGGTGATGCCTCCTCCTTTGTGAGCAATATCAATGGAAAACAATGGTTAAGTAGGATACAGATGTTCAAAATACAATACACAAAATGTTCAGATTTCAAATGAAAACCTTTTGTACATGAACAAGAAAAATCTCACCTTTGATTTAGGAAAAGAAAATCAGTAGATGTCAACAGCAAAAACCTATCAAAATTCTTCAAACATTCACCTAAGAAATATTTTAGTAATCTATTTAAAATATACTTAGGAGGAAAGTATGATTAGAATAGGTTATATGAAAATTTATTTCAATAAAAATGTTTAATTTTTTAAATGAATAAATTACACTTGAAACAACTGGGTTAGAAAAAGAAACCTTATTAAAGAAATACAATATGTAAGGAAAATCCCTGTAATTTGAAAACAATTCAATGAATGGGCTCAAGAGTAAAACCAAGATTATAAAGGAAAGTATCTGTGGGGTTGGAGTCAGAGAAACTGGCAGATTTGAACAAGACAGAAGACAAAAGAGCAGATTTTGGGAACCTGTTCAACTGTAACAAAATATCCATCATTTGTGTCACCAGAGTTTCAAATAGAAAAGGAGAAACCATGCAAGGCTGAAAGTGTATTCAAAGAGTAATGGATGAAAAGCCCTCCAACTTGGCAAAAAGCAAAATCCTACAGACATATCAAACAGGACAACCCCAGAGAGATGTCTATTCAGAGTCAACATAACCAAAGGTTTGTCTCTTTGCTCTTGTTAGGATATAGACAAATTGGAGCTCTCATTTTTTGTTAAGGGATGCCAAGTAGCAGGTGTTCTGACTGCAGTGTGAGTCATGCAAAGCAGAGCATAACCTTATTCTACCATTTGTAAGTATGTTTCTGCTTTTATTTCTAATAAAGTTTTCAAATTATTGAAAATTAAGAAAAAACTCTTCCAAGCAGCCAGAGAGACATGAAAGCTTACCTGTACTATAAAAGCTGTGACATTAATTTCTGATCAGAAACCATGAAGTCATAAGAAGTGGCATGCCATTTTTCAAGAGCTGGAAGAAAAGACTATCAACCAAGAATTCCTTAAATAGCTAAAAAAAATGCATTTTGTAGTAATTAAAGGGAATATTTTACAACAATAACATTTCCTGTATACAATGTGATTGCCTTTCTTTTTGGTCAAAAATTGCTTTTAATTGTAACAAAGGCCAACTTTATTGTCTCTAAGATATATCTTAGTAATGATGACTAAAACGAATAAACAAGACAGAATGAGGTTTATTAAGTCCTCATAATGGTTACCATTAGTGGGGAACACAGGGCTCTGTGGGTTTGGTCATTGCTGGCATCTATGGAAGGTATGCTGTTGTTCATCTTACCACTCATTAGCATACATTTTACTATTTGAATCTAAAATATACCCTTCTGGTTCATGTTTTCAATGTTCCTCCCCGAGGTGTACGCACAATTTCAGGAGGGTAGAACCTTTAGGAGTGTCATCCAGATGACCAGATAAAGTTGGTCGTTAGGAACAGGCCTTTGATGGTTGTAGCCTAGCCCCTAGGTCTGTCCATATTCTTTTTATCTTATCATTCTGTCATGTGAATAGGTACCATCATGACCTCCTTTGGCCTTCCCCAGTGATTCAGAAGTAGATAGTACTAGAAACATATACACACAAGTTACACTGACTAGGCTCAGCAGGATGTATTTATATACTTATTCACTTATATGTCTAAGTAACGACAGTGTTTAAAGAAGTGAATGCTCTGAATTTGTAAGGGAACAGGAAAGAGGGTGTGGATATGGAAGAAGTATTCAGGGAAGAAAAGAAGAAGGGAATTATGTAATTATATTTTAATAAAATTTTAAATATAGGGAAGAGGCAACAAATTCAGGAAAGTGGTGTCTCAGAGATAAAGCCATTGGAATAACAAGCTTGACCACATGGTTCGTAAGCCTTTAGAAATGGTTTGAAGACAAATTTGGATAAGTTGGAAGGTACAGGCTAGAAGACACAGAGTAATGTAAGCTGAGTCTAGTAAGAAATCATATTAATAGTTTGTAAGGCTAGAATTCCAATAGGAAAGCAGACATTGAAAGCCTACCTAATGAGGATTCAACTGGCCTATACTGAGAACTGGATTAGTGGTCACTTTGTATAAGGAATTTATGTTTTCCCCTTGTCATGAAAAATCAGAGTGACACTGATTGAAAAATAAGGAATTGGTTAATTTTGGAGAGAAAATGCCTTGATAGCATAGTATTCAAGTTGTGATGTGGTTCTCTTGGCTATTTTTACAGAGGGGTTTATAGAGGATCAAGAGCAACAAGCAGAGCAGAAAGATGTGGAAATTATCCAGGAAAGAAACAAAAAGAAAAAAATCAGAACAAATGGCCCCAGTTTAAAGAGATGAGAGTCTTTTTTATAAAAAGCCAATCAATCAGGAAAGCTACCTAAATGGCATTTCAGGAATTGCTTAAGTTTGGCCATCCTGAAACAGCTAACTTGGTGCAACAGTAACCTTTTAGAGATAGAGACAGAATAACAAAAAAAGGTGGCAAGAGTTTCTATGTACCAGGCAAGGTTTTGCAGAAAGTGGTGTATGCCCAGAATGGCCCATAATATTCACTACTGGTGCTGCCACAGACAAAATTTCAGGGTCCAGGAATCAAGAATGAAAATAGAAATGCTAACACCATTACACCTAGTGATCCATTAGAAAAACTGTTGTCTCCTGTCCTAACTACTTTATGTACTGCTTGCCTAGAAGTCTTGGTTCCATGAGGGTTAGGAGGTATAACTAAGCATTGAGTTGGAAGCTGAGACTTCCCTCTGGCTACTTTTATCTCTTCATGCTTTCAAGTCAATAGAGTGACAAAAAAAATAGTGTTATTGGTGGTAATTGATCTAGACTGCCAGTAGGAAAATTTAATACTACTCTATTCATGGTGGAAGAGTATGTTTGCCCTGTAGGAGATCCTTTAGATCCACTGCCTGTGATTTAGGTCAGTGGGAAACTACAATATAAGCACGAAAATAAATGGCTCGGGCTCTTTTAAGAATGAAGATGTGTATCTGCTCTCCAGAACCAAGATGCAGTGAGGTACTTCCTGGATGGGAAGAAAATATAAACTAGGTAGCTATAAAATTAGTCAGACTGCAAGAGTCTTGCCACTACCATGCCTGGCTCACGTTTTCCCTCCCCTACCCCTTGCCTCCTCTCTGGAATCTGTCAACCACTAGGACTGATCCCCAGCACTGAAAAGCTCATATTTTTTTCAATTCTTCATCTTTAAATTGTAGATCTGGGAAGTATTAGGAGCTGTAAACTTGTTGGAGGAATAAGTCACTGGATTTTAAATGATTTTAAGATTTCAAATGATTACCCACCCCAATCTCTCTGTGTGTCTCTCTCTTTCTCCCCCTCTCTCTGTTCTTGTCTCTCTCTCTGTCTATCTCTCTCTGTCTCTCTACCCCTCACTCTCTCAATCTCTTGCTCTCTTTCTCATGCTTATAAGTCAATATGCAAGCTTTCAGCTACTGCCCTAGCACCACACCCATCTGCCAGCCTAGCTGCTGCCATACTACCTGCCAGGATGATCAATGGACTCTCAGCCTATGAAACTAAAAGCACCAAATAAACTCAATCTTTTATAAGTTGTCTTGGTTATAGTGTCTTATCACAGCAATAGAAATAGCTAAGCCAATCTATTTTGTTATGCTGTAATATAAAATGGATTGAAATATCAATACTTATATTCTTATTTAAGTTATGTGCTCTCAGGAAAAAAAATAAGTATTCTCCTCCTGCTCTGGGAGAAGTTGTAGTGGCATCTTGCCTTGCCAGTGAACTTGTAGTGGTAGCCACACCCTTTGGGTGTAGTTTCAGGTGCAGATTTGACCCATTGTAAGGTGGAGGAGAGGCTAGCTTGCACTCTCTTCAGTTACAAAGAGCACTGACAGGACAGAGACCACATCTTCTGGAGCAGGAAGATTGTGGAAGTTATTTACTCTTATCTGTGTAAGTGGTTCCCTAATAAATAACTATTTATCATTTATCTTGGGTCAGTGGACTCACTTAAACCCAGTCTTCAAGAAGTAACATGTTTTGATTGCATGAAGAAGTGTTTATATCACAGTCATCAGAATTAAGACCTATTATTGTCTTTATTACATAAGGAGATTTGATTGGGTATGAAGTTGACAATGGCTGGATTTGCAATTGTTAGTCTTGCTGGCCAGTGTGTGGGCACATGAAAAGATATCCACCACCAGGGAAGCACATAACTGAGCATGTGTAGAAATTATTTCCAAAGAGAATAACATATGGCATAATAACCAGGAGAAAACACTGCTCTAAACATTTAAAAGAAAACTCCACTTTCCTCATTTCAAAAAATGTTCAAAAATATTGTCATAGCAAAATCAATTTTAATATGCATTTTAATGCATATATTATATCACAATACAATTATATAACTACAAAAGGTCAAAGGAAGTCTTAATCAAACAGATTAATTCCCACCAGAAGTGAATCAATATGCTTTAAAAATGATTATCCAGCATGATCAAAAGACCATGAGAAAAATTCTCTCCAGCTTCACAATTATGGCTGAATCCCTAATAAGCCAAGGCTAAGTTCTGATCAACTGACAAATGTATCATTCAAATTCTTAGCACATGCTCAATTGAAGGTGGAATGGATGGAACAACTGCCATTATGAAAAGCTCCATTGATTCATTTTTCAGGACTAAGTGGCTGAACTCTAGGATTATCCATGAGATCCGTTTCCTAGGAAACCTATTTCACCCAGAGATTAAAAGCAAAGCCCTATGGGAAGGAAGAGTTGCTTGTTATTTCTATTTTTTCCAAAGAGAATAAAATATGTAACTGTAGATCTGAGTTCCCTCACGTAGCAAATTTAGTTACATGTTACTCATCACACAATCAGATGTATCATTCCTTCCAAGTATCTTACAGTTTGGAAACATATGGAAACAGGAAACAATATTGTAAGGTGATGCCTCCTACTTGTCAGTTTCTTCCCAAGTGCTACTCTCTCAATGCATCTTGATGAATCCTCAAAGTTAATGTTCAATTCTTCACTTTCTATTAGCTTTAGTCAAACACATGTCTCTTTTTATTAAAGGATAGAAGTGTATGTAAGTGCCAACCTTACTCTTGGACTTTATTTTCCTTATCATTTCTTCTACACAAAGCTGAGGCCAAATTATCCCTTCCATGTTTTCTTCCCTGCTTCCATCAGTGATGTGAGACAGGCCAGGTTTTAGTGTGATCTCCATGAAGTATACTTCTGAGTGGAGCAACCTGTAAAGTAGGCATCTGCCCTTGTGTCTTTGCTGGCCTTGCTCTTCAACTCTGGTCCACACTAGAAGGATGGAAAGATGTATCTCTGTGAGAAAGTGAACACAAGAAGCATCTTTCCTATCTGTATCTATAGACAGGGATCCATAAATAGCACAGAATGACCCTGGCCCTGAAGAAGAGGGTAGTCTATTTTTCTACCCCTCCCCTGAGGGCATAAAACACTACTTAGTTCTACAAACTTCATCTTTCTGTGGTTTTCTAAATAGAAGTGTATTTGTGACTTCTTTTCCAGGCTTACACCTTTTACCTGGCTCTCTGAAAGCTTAAATTTAGTTGTATGTTTTGGTTAGTTAGTGGATGCATTGCTCCATATGGACCTATTTAGGACCTAACCAGGTTCTAAATGCTTAGTATTTTGCGTCGTACATTCTTCCCTGAGAACAGTATCTGTTCAAAATGCCAACAGATACTATGTTGGACACTGGAATTATATATTTCCCCACTACCAGGTTTCTTCATCCCTTTTGTTGGTCTTCTTACTCCTCCTATGTATAATACACATTAGAGAAGAAAGGCAAACCATGTCCCACCTCTGTTTCAGTACTCTTCTAATGTTGGCATTGTTCCCCATATACTGAGACAAAATGGTACAAGCCAGGCAATCCTCGGGGAATTCTGACCATTGGCACTTGTTCTTGATTTCAGCCTTTCACAAAGTCAAGTAAACATTTCAGGAGGCATCTGGAGCTAGGTCCTTACCTACTTAAGCCCAGTGATCAATAAATAATAAAATCGCTGTCTCTTACTTTATTATAAGAATTAAGATAATGACATCTGGAGTCAGTCTGCCTTGGTTCAAATACAGCTCTTCCACTATAAGCTATTTGAGTATGGGTGACTCTGCTAAACTTTCCTGTCCTATGGAATAGGATTTTCTCAACTATAGAGTGGGAGTAACACAGCACTTAATTGATTTGGCTAATTGAATCAGTATATCCAATGTACAAATTAACATGTGAATCATTTAAAATTGCACAGTATTAGCCACATTCTATATTAGTATGAAATGCATGGTAAAAAATCAACCTTAAGAAGTTGTGGTCCACCTGGAAGGAAAGATATGCAGAGATCATGGCAGCAGGAGCAAGCATCTGGACTCCTTGTATGTAGGAAGAACAGGAAGCAGAGAGCAGGCTATGCTGTCGTTCCTCTTTTCCTTTTCAGTTAGTCTGGATCTCCAGGACACAGGATGTTGCTGCCTACATTCAGGTGAGTTTTCCCTCCTCAGTTTATCCACTCTGGAAACATCCTCACAGACATGTATTCAAAGGTGATACTCATAGGTAAGTCTGACTCAAGTTGTCAATGAAGATTAACCACCACTCACAAGAGAGTTAAAAAATGTTTAAGGTTGAGAGACATAAAAGCTTAATTTGTTTTTCTACAAAAAAGTTTTGGGATCTGAGAAGGTGGTTTGCGGTTGGTAATAGAATAGAAAATGAATTGGTTACAAAATTTTGGACTCACCAAGATAGAATAGATGATAGAGTAGTTTCTCTGAATTTGCCAAACACAAATGGACTGGACATTGTGAACCTTATCCTTCCTTGATAATTGTTATTGCATATAATTTTCATGTTCTAGAGTTAAAACCTTTCCTTTTGTTTAGACAAAAGGGGGGAAATGTTGGGGGACAACTGATCACACTATGAACCCCAAGTTTGCATTTGTGTTAATTAAATAAAATTAACCTTGGGTCAGGAGGCTGCATTAGCAACTGGTTGACAGAAAGTAATCATAGAGCATCAGGGGGCATGCAGGAAAGACAGAGAGACACAGGAAGCAGTAGGGTGGGGTTTTGGAACAGCAAAGCCTTTTCTGGTTTGGCGAAGGGGAGCATGGGGCTTTCAGAGATGCCAACAAGGAGAGAAGATTAGCTAATTGCAACCCAGCCTCTCTGAGCCAGCATATTTCCACCCCAGCCTTTGAATCTCAAGTCTTATTCATAAATAGTACAATAGAGATTTAATTAAATCTATCTTTAGTGGCAGCAACAGGACTGGGGGACTGTAGAAGCAGAATTCCTGCCCAGATTTGGCCTGAGTGGACCGGCCTTCACTAGAGAAGCAGGCCAGTAACTAGGGAGTTGTAATTGCTGGAAATAATAGTAGCAAATTAAAGCACAGATATTGTGCTCAAGGTAAAACAACAAACATATATCAATTGTAAGTGGCACACATCAATGTTACACTAAGATAGGAAATTCAAACTGGGTGTTTAGGATAAAAAATACAAAGGATTTTCTAGCATTGAAAACATATGCACACATTTCAGTTCATCTTAATAAACTCACTGATTGTGTGATGGAGACCAAAATCCATCACATGTACTAACTGATCCATGAAATAGTTTTGGTACACAAATATTCTGCTCCAGGTTTCATTGTTGGTTCTGGAGATCAAGTAATGAACAAGACAGAGATCCTGCCCACATCAGGTAAATACTCTCACCAAAATCAAGTGTATGTTCATGCTTTGCTTTCCTTCAGTGCCTTATATGAGAATCAAAACACAGGGGTCAATTACTAGGATGTCTGAACGAAAAACAATCTTTTTCTATGAGCTGATAACAGTGTTTTGGTGATCTCACATTTGTTTTTATGCTTTGTCTCTCAGAATTTATTTCATCTGCCCTTGGCCTCTTCTGCTAACTTCTTCTCTAACTTCTCTTTCTAGTATGTCAGTTGGATATTTGCCTTTCAGGATTCAGATGTTGGATGAAACCTGATGCGGCTATATTCATTTCTTATGGCCAGCACAACAATCTACAGCATACTTGATGACATAAAACAACATACAATATCTTTCAAGTTCAGAATGGGTGTCAAAGGGCTATAGACAGGATACTTGCAAACCTAGCTCTAGGCAAGTTCTATGGAGTTATGTTTTTGTCCTGTTTCCAAATTCTATACATCATTTACATTCCTTAGTTTTGATCATAAATCTTACTCCACCTTAACCGACATCAAAAGAGCAGTGTCAAATCTGTCTCTGACCTTGAATCTACTCTTCTGCTTTCCTTCTTCCTCTTTGAAGAAGCCTGCATTGGACACATGCAGATAACCCAGGATAGTGTCCTTACTTTAAAGCCAGTTCATGCATAACTTTAATTCTACCCATATCTTTGATTCTCTTTTATCATGTCACAGAAAGTACTCATAGTTTCCTTGGATCAGGATATGTAGATATTGTATTTTGGTTTATTTTTCATCACTGTGACAAAATAGCTGACAAAACCTTAAAGGGGGAAGGATTTCTTTTGGTTTATGACTGTAACAGATACAGTCACTCATGATGAGGAAGGCACAGCATAACAACTTTGCATATTACAGCAAATGCTTGCACCTGCTACTTCTTGATTCTTAGAAGACCAGGAAACAGAAAATTATGATATAAGTAGAGGTAGATATAACTTTCAAGACCTGACCCTAGTGACCCACTTCTGCTATTTAGGCCTCATTCTAACCTCACACAAATACATAACCAGTTGATGATCAGGTATCCCAACACAAGAATCTATGGGAAACATTTAACATACAAATCGTAACATAGCTTAAAGTGTATCATTATTCTATCCTAGTAGCCTTGGTCAAGTATATAAGCTTACAGAGACATGGCCTCTTTTAGTTACATATGAAATGTAGATTACACAGCAGGAAAGTGGAAATAATGTAAGTAGGTTTAAAAATCAAAGCCACTGTTTTCCATCTAAGGCACTGAGTTGATTTTCTGTCAGCTGCTACATATAGCATCACACTCCCCCCTTTCCTAGTCAGCATGTCCTTCTTTCCACAGTCATCCTGACAAAATCTAACAGTGGGGTCTTATAATAGTAGGTGTTGTTTAAAAGACAAAACCTTAGCTAAGAGACAGATGATACCCAATAGATTTGAATGGACATTTATGTAAATGACTACTTAATATAAACTAGATTTCAAAAAATCATTTCCTAACAAGAGTTACCATAAAGATGACAGAAATGGAAAAAAAACCCCACAAATTCCTGTGCTCTACCAGTTTTGCCATGGTATGGCCCTAGTTGAATATGTTTCTCCTGGACCCCAAACACCATATGGATAAAGAAGACCTTCTTTGCCATATTTTAGATCATATAATTAATTAACTTACTGTGTACTCTTACCAAGACTAGTCTTTGATGTAATAAAGAGCACATTTTATTTCATTTCACATCACAGTCCAGTTTTATAAAGAATATATAAGTTCTTACATTGATTGACCTAATATTGTGTGCATACATGCATGTGAATGCACATGATCGTGATTGGACATGTGTGGGTGCATTCAAAAACCAGAGGTCACCCTGGGAGTCATTCCTCAGACACTGCCCACTTTGTTTTTGTTTTCATTTTGGTTTTGTTTGTTTTGAGGTGAGGCGGGGTCTCTCATTGGCCTGATGTTTGCTGTGTAGGTCAGGCTGGATGGCTATCAAACCCCAAAGACCCACCAGTCTCAGCCTCTCTGATGCTCAGATAACAAATGTATTCTACCATCCCTGGATTTTAAATGTCTGAGAACCAAATTCTGATCCTTGTAGTTGCAAGGTAAGCACTTTACAAGCTGACCTAATATTTCTAAGATAAGTTTTAAGAAATACTCAAAAGGAAAATTACTTTCATCTAAAAATGGAAATATATGACATAACAAAAAGAGAATAAAATATGATGGCAGGGGAAGTTTCTTGCTTAGTTGAAAATTGATCTTGTGTGATAAGGCAGAGCAAGCAACTTTCAGACAATCTGCATGATTTGTGGACATTTTCCTTGATATTCAGAGTATTCTGTCATGTTTTGATAAGATCCCAAATGGGAGTAGAAGCCCCTCACCTCCCAATAAGCTGAAGTACTGAGCTACCAGGTACTCAAGACTCCTTACAGGTAGGGTATGAGCATGTGACATAGATTGTACCAATCAAAGCATTTTCTCCAGACTATAACATAAAAGTAAATGGATATGAAGAGTATTTTCTAACATAGTTCACAGACAGTGGTGACAAGTACACTCAGATACAAAAAAATAGACACATTGAACAACCAACAAACATCATCAGTGATGCCAGCATTGGAAAACAATACTCATCAGTGGCATTGGAGTATCTTCCCTTGATTGGCAACCTGAAGATATTGTCTCTGGCTGATAGCCTCAAGCCTTATTTTTCAGCCAGCTTTGTCCTTTGCCTTTTCAATTCCTTGATATCCTTTTAATAATTCCACTTCTATTTAATTATGGTGGGTTTTATAATTTGTGAGAAAATATTATTGATTCATTTGTGCTTTTAAAGTCTTGAAAATGAACCAGTGAGTCATGCAAAGAAGTTAAAAAGCATTTTCCACACTTGAACGACTTTATTTTTGACTGAGAAAAGGGAAGACATAGAATATTAAGTTATGAAGGACAAAGATTATTTAGTGATGGTGTTTATTGTTTTTAAGTAACCTTGGGAGCAGTCTGGAATGTAGCTTTGTTATCAAATACTTGCTTGGTGTGTATAATAAGGTCCTTGGTTTAATCCCTAGCAACACATTTTTTTCTTTAAGTTTAGGGTTGTGGCTCAGTGGTGGAACAATTACTAGCATTCATGAAACACTAGATTAAATTCCTAGTATGATAAAATAAAAATGTGCATGCACACACAAATTTGAAAAACCAAAATCATTCCCAGATTTCAAGTCCTCTTCTGTTATGACTATTGAGCAACCAATATCAGGTGAGGAAATAAATGCTAGGATAGAAAACAAAAGGAGATATGAAATAATAACTCTACAAGTATATCAACTGTGAAACCCAGGTGGGAACTTGGAAGTTGCAAGTTCTCCAGGGAAATTGTCCTAGTGACATTCATATTTTATATTTCTATATTACAGTTTTCCAAAAAACAATTAATAAGTGCTGAAAATATGAGTGAGTAGTGGGTGTGAATGTTCACAGAGGGAAAAATAACTATGGAGTGTGGTGATATCTTGCTTGTACAAATAAAGCCTGACTGAAGATCATAGAATGGAGCTTGCCACTAGCTAACCATAGAGGTCTGGAGGTCTGTACACATAGACAGGAAGTAAGATGGCTGGACAGAAACAGGAAGTGAGATGGCTAGGCACAGACAGGTAATGAGATGGCTTGGCAGAGAGAGGATATAAGCAGGAAGAAACTGGCTTTATTTGTACAAGCAAGATATCACTACAATGGAGAAAGAAAAACAACCATGATCTGAAAACTGGAAACCCAGGAATGAGGATGGCATAAATTTACCCTAGTATGAATGCTTGAGAGTCAGAAATCAGATGTTACAAACCCCACTCCAAGGGCAGAAGATGATCCATGTCTTCAAGTAAGCAGAGGAGGATGGGTTTCCCCCTCTCTACTTTGTGTTTCACTTAAGTTACCCACAAATTAGATGTCAGTCATTCACTTTAGAACAATCTACTGCCAAATAGTCAAATGCTGACCTCAAAAAGACACACAGTCACTCACAAAAACCTCTAGATAACTCTTGATCCAGATATGTTGATTTATAACATGTCCTATCAAAGCACCTAAATAATTATGGTCTCTAATGCACATTTCTCCAATTTACATAAACTTAAAACGTCAGAGGTAGAAAATACATGAAATATTATGTAATTTTCTTCTCATATAACCTGGAAGGAAGAGGTCTAAGGCGAATGAGTCTGAAGTGAGGTCACAGCAACCTTCAGATGCCCAGTAGTCCCCACAAGACACTTCCAGTATAGAAACTATCTTGATGTAATTCTATCTCTTCAGTGCATTTTGATAGCCTATTGAATTTCTTAATTAAATTTTTGCTTATTTGTTTGGTACTCTATGGGTACAATTTAATCACTAGACATCATATTAGGCTCTTTTGTACAAACCCTGTCTACTGGTGGTTGAATTAAATAACTAAAGTACTATAACTTTTCTAACATGAGAAATCCATAATGAGAAGGAAATTCTATTCATTTGGTTGTTTTATTCATTGCAATCTTTGAAAGGCAATTATTGTTTAATGGGAAAAAGTAAAGCCTTGTATAATCCTGCTTTGTAAGTATTAAACCATAATAGATGAATTCTCTTCTCTGAGGAAAACTGTAATAGGATAGTTCTAAGCAGATCATCCCCATCTCTCTTAGCCTTAGAGAAACTTGTGTGTGTGTGTGTGATGTGTGTGTGTGTGTGTGTGTGTGTGTGTGTGTGTGTGTGTGTGTGTAAATGACTCTTCTAGACCTGATTTGATCACCTATCAAGAAATAACTGGAGACACAGAACTTTCAGGTGACATGCGTCCATCTTGCCATTTTATTGTCATTGTTATTAACATGCCATTTAGTTTTAGCATGTCTGCACTACAGATTAGAAGGGCAGTAGATATAGTTAATTTACTTAGAACAAAAGTAAACCTCCTCTGACTACAGAATCTATGCTCATTCCACTGCATTTTGTCTCCAACATAGCAGATATTGGAGTTCCTAAGAATTAAATACAATAAACAGCAGGCTAAGAAAATGATATGGTAAATAATCTATATCTAGGTAAAATTTGGTACTAACATGACGCCCTAACACCCATGGACAGGAAATAAGATCAAGGCTAAACATACAAAGTGTTTCTCAATATATCGAGCAATGTTATCTCTTGTTATACTTAGTTTGTGTTCTAACAAATTAATCTTGCCTGGAGATCAGAGGGTATAGAGCTAGCCATTAGTTAACCATAGAGGTTTGGCGGTCTGTACAAACAGGAGACTGGATGTGATATGGCTGGGCAGAGAGAGGAAAAGATAAGGCAGGAAGTAGACAGGATCTCAGCCACTTATGATCTGAGAAATTCAAAGAAGTAAGAACTCTAGTAGCTGCTTGCTCTGCTACTCTGATATAACAGCTTTCACCCCCTAATATATGACTCCATGTTTTTATTTAATAAGACTAATTAGGATCACACTTTAGTTATTAGTGTAGAGTATCAGCTACATTCGGTCTGGAGAATTAGAGGTGATGAACAAAAAACTAAACTAGGATTTAAAAGAAAAATGACTATGGATTCACAAACTCAGAGATCCTTTGAACAGCCATTGGCAAAATGAAGACATTGGTAACATTAAGCTGATATTTGTCATCTTGACAACAACTGAGAACTTTTCCCATCCTTTGACATAGTTGCCAACTAGTGCATTAAATTCTTCATCATGATCACATATTAAGATTCTGTTACTGTCATGATGATTCTGTGAAGAGCCTGATGTGAATTTCTTTTCCATTAAGACTTACCATACCATGACTATTTACTTTATTTAAGGATAAGCAACACAGAAATTTATTTGGTGATTTTTCAAATCCTTCCTAGGTTGTATATACTAATCCTCTTTGGCCAGGTCATTCACTATCATACAAATAAATTAATACCTGAACAGAGAGAGTTTATAAAGAAAGAAGTTCATAGTCAGTCATCCCATATGGTCCCGACTTTCAATGATGCTTGGCTACGTAGTGGTTACTGTTTATGCCTGCTCATTTGCCCTAAACATATACTGTTCTATGTATCAAACTCAGACTTCTAAGTATAACTACCAGCAACTGAAGTGTTCTTGAATGAACAAGGTAGATCAGATGTCTCAGAGAGTAGTCATCATGAGTAACAGTCTTTGATCAGTGATAGATGGAGACTGGCTTTTAATACTTCCCTTAATTGTAATAATTATAAGTTGCATGTTGTGCTGACTCCCAATGAACTTCCTAAGTATACAGGCCCAGTTGTTCAGGACAATCTGCTAATTACTGGCTTCCCTTCTTCCATGCCTCTGTTCTCCTTTCCTACATGGGTCTTACAATTTCTTCAGATAATCTATTTGCCTACACATTCTTGTCTAAGAATCTACTTCTAGGAAACATAACCAAAAGTGATTGTGATTCCCCAATCCCCAATTGTGATAAAGCTTTATCAAACATTGTTTTTCTTAGAGTTTCAAATTAGATAAATGTAGTGATACATTCAGTATGGTTTTTTTTTGCTGTTTTCTCAAAGAAAACGGAATTTAGAAAGCCAAAAGAAATTATCTAAGTATAAAACTGAAGATGTAGGCAAATTCAAATCAGTCTGATCCTCATAAGGCAAATGAAGTGATTTATTTCAAGTGCAATGTCAGTTATAATATCTATGAGTATTTTGGGTAAAAGAGGCTATTGTCAACCTCTCTTTTGTAAAGAACTCATTTTAGTGATGATGCTGATGATAGAAAGAGAGAAGAAAGAAAGACAAATGGTTTCTACCCTCCTCCCAAAAATAATACTTACTTATGTTTTTAAAGATGTAGAATCATGAGAAAAATTTGGAGGTCCCATTTATTAATTGTTAATCTCAGTGTCTGTGCTAATGGTGCAATGTTCAGGAAGCGGTCTCTTGTACCAATTCATTCAAGGGCATTTCCAACTTTCTCTTCTGATAGGTTCAGTATGGCTGGATTTATGTTGAGGTCTTTGATCCATTTGGACTTAAGTTTTGTGCATGGTGATAGGCATGGATCTATCTGCAGTCTTCTACATGCCAGCATCCAGTTACGCTAGCACCATTTGTTGAAGATACTTTCTTTATTCCATTGTATAACTTTAGTTCTTTGTCAAAAATCAGGTATTCCTAGGTGTGTGGGTTAATACCAGGGATTTCAACTCTATTCCATTGGCCTATCTGTCTATTTTTGTGCCAATACCAAGCTGTTTTCAGGACTATAACCCTATAATAGAGCTTGAAATCAGTCATGCCCCTGGAAGTTCCTTTATTGTACAAGGATGTTTTAGCAATCCTGGGTTTTTTGTCTTTCCAATCTGTAAGGCAAAGGACACAGTCAGCAAGACAAAATGGCATCCCACAGAATGGGAAAAGATATTCACCAACCCCACATCTGACAGAGGGCTGATCTCCAAAATTTACAAAGAACTCAAGAAGCTAGTCTTCAAAACACCAAATATTCCAATTCAAAAGTGGGGTACAGAACTAAATAGACAATTCTCAAAAGAGGAATCTAAAATGGCTGAAAGACACATAAGAAAGTGTTCAACATCCTTAGCCATCAGGGAAATGCAAATCAAAACAACTCTAAGATACCATCTTACTCCTGTCAGAATGGCTAAAATCAAAAACACCAAAAACAGTTTGTGCTAGAGAAAGGGGAACACTCCTCAACTGCTGGAGGGATGCTAACTCCTACAGCCACTTTGGAAATCAGTATGGTGATTCCTCAGGAAAAAATGAGAATCAGTCTACCACAAGATCCAGCAATTCTACTCTTACGCATATACCCAGAAGAAGCACATTCATGCAACAAAGAGATCTGTTTAACTATATTCATAGCAGCATTATTTGTAATATCCAGAACCTGGAAGCAACCTAGATGCCCCTCAACTGAAGAATGGATAGAGAAAATGTGGTACATTTATACAATGGAGTACTACTCAGAAAAAAAATGGAATCTTGAAATTCACAGGAAAATAGATGGAACTAGAAGAAACCATTCTGAGTGAGATAACTCAGTCACAAAAAGACAAGCAGGGTATGTACTCACTTATATATGGATTTTAGACATAGAGCAAAGGATTACCAGCCCATGATCCATACCTCCAGAGAAGCTAGGAAATAAGGAGGACCCTAAGAGAGAAATACATGATCCCCTGGAGAAAGAAAGGGACAAGATCTTCTGAGCAAATTTGGAACATAAGGAGAGGGGAGAGGTAGTTAGGAGAATGAGAAGTGGAGAAAATGGAGGGAGGTGAGGAGGATGAGGGATCAAGAAGTTTGAGTTGGGGGAAAAATAGAGGAAAGCAAGATAAGAGATAATATAATAGTGGGAGACATTATAGGTTTACAGAGAAATCAGCCTCGAGGGAAATACCTGGAGATCTACAATGATGACACCAACTAAAAATCTAAGCAACAGAGGAGAGGCTATCTTAAATGTCCTCCCCTGATAATGTGATTGATGACTGATGCATATACCATCCTATAGCCTTCATCCAGCAGCTGGTATAAGTGGAAGAAGAGGCCCACGGCTAAACACTGAACTGAACTGGAATCCAGTTGCAGAGAAGGAGGAGTGATGAGCAAAGGGGTCAAGAACAGGCTGGTGAAACCCACAGAATCAGCTGACCTGAACAAGGGGGAACTCCCAGACTGATAGCTGGGAAACCAACATGGGACTGATCCAGACATCATGAACGTGGGTGTCAGTGAGGAGACCTCAGAAATCTATGGGACCTTTTTGTGGTAGATCAGTACTTATCCCTATCATAGGAATAGACTTTGGGAGCCCATTCCAGAGAGGGATACTCCCTGAGCCAAGACACACAGGGGTGGGCCTAGGCCCTGTCCCAAAGGATATGACATACTCTGAAGACCCTCTCTGGAAGGCCTCACCCTCCCTGGGAAGCAGAAAGGGTATGGCATAGGTAGGGTGTTCGTTGGGGGGTGGCAGGGGAGGAGGGTAGGCAGAGGGAACTGAGATTGACATGTAAAATAATCTTATTTCTAATTTAAATTAAAAAATGGAAAGAAAGAAAAAAAGAAAGGCCACAAAAAATATTTCACTCTTGTGAGGAATAAAGTAAAACAAGGGTTGACATTGTCTGTGGGCTCTAGAACTATAAAGATCATTACTACAGTAGTCATACTTAATACGGTTATGCATAGTTTGAATAGTGCAGGTAACTGTGAAGAATTCTAACTGCAGCTCATTCCAGTCTCAAAATTTCTTGGCAATGAATCTTATGGCTGTGAGTCATTGATGACTTTGATAAGAGCAGTTTTAAAAGAGTAGTTGGAGTAAGTAAGACTAGGGTGCAAAGGAAAGACAAGAAAGCTGAGTCAACTTGTGCATATGCTTGAGGTAGCTGAAGGATGCAGTGGTACCTTTTCACTATTCTCAGTGAATATGGGACACAAGGCATATGATAAAGGAAAGATAGACAAAACACTAAAAACCCAAAACTTTGGAGGAAGAATATACTATACCTAGGGATAGAATGACTATTAGATACAAAAGCACTTATATTATGTAGTAGATGAGAGAAAACGGTAACATTGGATAATAATGTATTTTTTGTTTTAATATCTTTTTACAACACTGTTTGATCACTTAAAGTTCAATACTATTATTCCAGATAACTTTATAATTATAATTCAGAATCACATTGTTTCCAATAATAATAATTTAAGCAGTTCTAGACTTGTGAGCCATGGCTAGTATCTCATGAATAGTCAAATGTGCTAACCCAAAGGTGTTTCACAATCAGCTAAGTCTGAGAAACACTACTTACTCTATCTTTATTGTATATATTCAAAATGTTCAGTGTAGTCCTCACAATAATGTTTAATGAAGAATTTCCTATAAATGAGATTGAGAATTTATCCCCAAATGCATCTCATTAAAGGTATACAGGCAAATTTTTGAGCACTCATGTAACTTCAAATTTTGAAAACTAGCCCAGAATCTAGAAGAACACATTGCTACTGTCAAAGCTTGCCAACTGACACTGGAGATCATTACCTCTAATTTATTCTAGGGTTGACTCTTAGGAATTATCATTTCTCCTCTTAAAGAAATTTCCCCTTATTACTTTATTTTCCTTCTTTACTTTAAACTGCTCGCCACCCTTAATAAAATAGTATAGGCAATGTTACTGTGACTTGACTCTTAATAAAGTTTGCATGTAATTCTGTCAAGGGTTTTAGAAAGTCTAAATGGGTTTTATTTGTACGTTCTCTTTCATTACCATGCATATTTATTCCCTTGTAAAACCCTAGAAGATCAAAAAATCATCCTAATTTAAGGCAAAAAAAATTACTGAGCTGAAGAAAGAGCCAGAGGCTTCTCTTCTACAGAGCTTGAACTAAATAGAACAAAATTAAAGAAAAAGTTTCTTCTCCCGGCAGATCCCTAGCAACTTTGAATATCCTTTTACAATTTGGGCCATAAAGGGGCTGGAACATGTTAAATATTAAAAGAGTAATTGATGGGGAAGAAAGTAGAAGTGGACTCCCTCTACTGTATAAATAGAAAAGTAGCTTGTTATTTTCCTTTAAAAGATTTCCAAAAGAACAAAACAAATTTAAACATCTAAAAGTCCTATTGCATACAATTTCTTGCTATAAAGAAAATGAAGATTAGTTCTTAATATTGTTCTGAAAATAGCCTAAAATTTTAAATCTTATAAAACTTCATTGTAAAGTTTTTAAGGAAACTGAAACCAGATTTTTAATATTACCAACAAAAATAGTTTCTATGTGGCTGCTATTATTATAGAACATTGCATGGCCTCCAACTCATGGGCCCTTTGTGGAATCAAAATGCTCCATTGGAAGAAGACTGAACATTACAGTAAAATGGAATCAATACTCTTGAGGAAAATTCACCTTTGGGCAAGCAGCATCAGGGCAAAATTAGAACCTTAGAGCCTCGTTATCTGTTATTGAAATGTAGTCCAGAGGGTTTCAGTTCACTTCTATTAATAGCTATGAAAAGTCAAAAAGTCTTTTAATTAAGAACCAAGTCTAATCATCCCTAATGCTTTTTCAATGCCTTTGTCTAAAGGATAAGCAAGGTCATGAAATTGAATGAGTTGATGTCATATTTATTGAACTGCTTGAGGATGATGTTAACGTAACAGTGAAAGACTATCCATTTCTACAGCACAATCAGAGAGGACAAAAACTTTTAATCAGTCAAAATCATCTTATTTGCACATGATCTATTATCAGTCTAATAATCATTCATTGTTTTAAGCTAAGAAAAGACAGTGTAAGTAGGTTGTACAGATTCACACCAACTAATAAATCTGAAGCAATTACCTACTAAAACAATACAGAATACCAAAAAGTTATGTCCTTGAAATACAACTACTGGTCTCTACACACAGGTAACATAATGCCTTGCTTAGATTAGATCCTAAAATGTATTAACATAAATATGAAAAAATAATAAATTATCCAAGTTAACGATAAATTCACACTGAACTGTTCAGTAGGCACAAGCTCTAAGTAAGTTCTCCTTGCCAGGCTACCAATAGCATTGAGAATGTATAACCTCCACCAGACCAAATCATCTCTAATACTGTTGGATGGAACCACATAGCCACTGTTCTAAAGAGCCCCTTGGGTGATTCTGGTGCTTACTGGGGTTTGTAGAATATTGCTGTGGAGCATTTACTTGGCTTATACTTGCAAATCATAATCCATTATTGAGAGAATTCAAGGCAGGAATGTGAAAGAGGAGCCATAAAAGAACCTTGCCAATTCACTCTCTCACTCCCTCAAAGGTTCTTGCTTAGCTAGCCTCCTTACACAGCCCAGAACTACCTCCACAGAGAATGTGGGTTCTGTCCTCCTATATATACCACTAGCAATCAAGACAGTTCCCCAAAGACATGTCCACAGCAAAGCTACTCTGGGCAATTCCTCAACTAAACTCCCTTCACAGGTGAATCTAGGCCATGACAACTTGATAACTAAAATTAACCATGACAACATTTGACTCAGGCTCCTCATTTCTCATTATATTAAATGACTAAAGTATCTAAATCACTGATTATTATAATCACTGTTATTAACTATATCAACACATGTTCTATATTCATGCAGAAATCAATGAAATTAAAAAATGAGAAAGTGTTTGATCTTTGTTAAGTGAATGACTATCTAGAGTAGCTAGAAAATGCACACAAACTACACAACTACCATCTGGGGACACCCACATGCTTCCCACAGCTAGTATCAAATTCCTTCCAGATCCCAAAGTTACTCTAACAGGTCAATAATACAAAAATGACTGGAACCTATTGGGCAGGTCTATGGGCTTTTAGCCTCTTGTGTATTAAAAGAAAGCTAAAAAGAATAGAGAGCAGCATTGACAGAAAAATCTGTGTTGAATATTAATAGTCAAAATCTGACTAACACTTACTGAAACAGAGACAGTCATAATGGAAACAAACCATTTAAACTCTATGCATGTGTTTGCAAGGACGTGTGTGTGTGTGTGTGTGTGTGTGTGTGTGTGTGTGTGTGCGCGCGCGCGCGCGCGCGCGCGCGCGCACTCACCCAGGAAGGACTTTCACTATTCTGCTTGAGTAAAATAGTCAGACATCCACCTCAGAGACAATTATTTTGGCCAAGATAATGACTTATTCTTACTGATCAGCCTGGACCAGAATTCAAAGGACTCAGTTTCCCCAATACAGAAGTTGCACCCCTGAAAAAGAAACAAAGTAGAGTACAAGGCCACTCGGTAGGCAGAGGCAGGCAGATCTCTGTGAGTTTGAGACCAGCCTGGTCTACAAAGCTATACAGAGAAACCCTATCTCAAAAGAAACAGAGAGAGAGAGAGAGAAGAGTCTACATCAGTTGGGTTTACTGGTTATAATGACAGATCTGAAGAACCTAAGAAGGCCTCCCTATGTGTGTTTGATGAAAGATTCAGGGTCGTGCAGGTGAGGGGGGCACAGGGCAGGAAGATGGCAGAGGCTTGAGCAGAAGGGACAGAAGAGAAGTTCAATTCTCTTCTCCCATTCCTCTCCTCCTTTCTCATTTTCCATTGTCATTCCTTCCCTTACTCAACTTGTTTGTAAAGTATGTCAGTAGAAGGAGTACATTTTGAGTGCCTTCTCAACTCTGTGAAGACAAAGAATGAGAGAGAGTTCCTCAGCTGTCAGTTCCACTCAGCAGTCAGTCACTGTGTGGTGGATGAGGTCACCCCAGTGAATACCTTGTCCTAAGTTTAAAAAGACATTCTTCTGAGAGTCTGATGGATTAGTATGTTCCAGCATCAACAGTAACATGTGCCTATGTTGTCCCTGCACCAGAGCTTTGGGTATAAAGCATAAGAGTAAAGAGTGGAAAGAGAAATCTGTGTCTCTGCTGTTATTATTGTTTTCCTCTATCTCTGAAATTTTTGGCTTTTCAAATAGGGCTCAGTTGAAAATACACTGAGTGTATAAAGTAGTCAATCTGGACCCATGGTTAGCCAGAGAATGATTTAATAGAGCTCTCTAGAATGGCACATGCATCCATATTTCAGCCTAAAGTGGGTTTTGTCATCAGCTCAGCCCTCAGTCTGACAACAGGAGGGAGTTTTTTAAACCCACCTCTGTGGCCAGAACACAGGCAATATTTACCATAATTTGGAGCTGGATACTAAATAGAGAATATACCAGTTGTGCAAACAGCAGGAAATCATCCCCCTAGAAAGCTAGTCACAGTTCTGTAGGGCTACAGTGATCCAGGATGCTTGAATCAGATGCAGACAGATCCCAAGTCCGTCTTGAGTTGCACATTGTAAGGGAGTAATTTGCTTCTAGAATGTAGCTGTCAATCACACAGCTCAGTCCTCACCCTGATCTACTATGGGTGGAAACTGGATAACTGGTTGTCTAGTTTACTTATCCCAAATCAGGGACTTTGGGAGTTAGGTACACTGAAGTTTAATATAGTATCTAACATAGTAAGGCAGGAATAACTTGAACCACACAAAAACAGTCTGCGTCTCACTATAGTTCAGATTCAGGCAAGTCTAAAGCCAGTAAAGGAAGGAGATTTCACAGGACTTGCCACAAGCTGTCCATATTTTAAAATCACTAATGCATGTGTGTTTCCTCCACTGGGCTACGCATATGACAAACAGGAACTTGATTTTGTCTTTCTAACACAAAGCTACCTAACAAAAATCTTTATTTACTCAAGCAATTTGCTGAATGGAACAGCAGGTGACACAAAAAGAATCTGATTACCTGGACAAACATGTGTTCCCCTATTGGCTCAGCCAGAAAATTGCACTCCTAGCAGCTGAACATCAACATGTAGCAACGGAACAAATGAAAATTGGACTACTGTTTGATCATTTTTGCCATAGTTAACTGAAACCACTGGGGTGTTTTGCCTTCCCTCCCTCCAAGGCTGCCTTCCTCCCAGCATTCTATTTGATGTCACATAGAATCCTGTGTTTAACTTAGCTGAATAATTTTCCCTATCAAAGAGACAACTCCTGCTAGCCTCCTTGAAGGTGTCAAGTAAATTCTGATGTTATCACACACACACACACACACACACACACACACACACCTTGAGTTCTTTTTTCTACTCTTGCCAGTCAATAGGGAGTCCTTTAAATCCATTCATCATCCAGCTCACTTGGATACTAGTGGAAGTTCTGAAAATCCATTTCAGGAAAGAGTTAAGCTGCCTCCTCTGAAATGCAGCCATGGAGGAGCAGATGGCACATTTGCTGACTGGGGATGTGTTGCTCTCACTTGGGTTTAAATTCCCTCCCTCCACCTGGCTTCCCAGACAGCTGTGTCAGCTCCATCTGCCCAGCTTGAAATCATCAGGTGAATGCTCCATTTTCTTAATTGAGGTTAAACTAACCCAAGTAATCAAAGACAGGTATGGGATGTTCCCTGTCATTACTACATCTCTGATAAATGTGGTAACCACCATCTATCCATGCATACATTAGCTACACTTTAATATTGAAAAGCTTAGCAGGGTGAGTTAAAAGACATATGAAGATGAAAGGCAGGCATGCCTCCTTTCAAGGACTTGATATTTTGACCATTCAAACTAAACTTCTTAGGCAAATTCCTGCTCATACTAAAGAACAGCTGCCAAATCTTCCTGCCTAGAAGAGTCTCAGAGAAACCTGATAAACAAATCTTGAGGGAGTCAATGCCCTGTCACCTGCCCAGTGGAAGATCTTGGGGTTCTACTGGGAGGAGGATGTTGGGTTTCCAGACTGTCTTCTAGACCTGGATTCGTTTATCATATGTTCAATCCACAGAAACCTAGCACTGTGCTAGTAATCATGACATCTAAGACAAGCAAATCCCCTGTTCTCACAGTGTTCACATTTCAGTAAAGAGAAATATAAGTGATAAATATGCATATAAAAGCAATTAACACTTCACTTAGCAGTAAGAGTTTTAAAGAGTACAGATTAATAAATAGCAACCAAGGACAGGTTACATGGAGAGTCATAAAAGGGAGAAATAACCAATAGGCAGCTAGAAAATGGCTTGGTAGGAGATAGTTCAGTTGCTATTCTGAGATGTGACTCCCTAGGATAGTTGCAGTTGAAGCCTTAACAGAAAGCAGGTTGTAGAGAGTAATAGAACCTTTGGAAGAAGAGAGCTACTGAGAGGTCCCTGAGTCAAGTATGTGCTTGGAAAGCTGTTCTAATGAACCCTTGAGTTCTCACAGGAGGGTCTTATAAAAGGAACAGGCTCAGAATCTCCTGTTCTCTTTGCTTCTTGGCTCGAGGTGAAACTGCTGGCACCAGTGTACCCTCAGTATAGTATGAGACCCTCCAGCTACTCACTAAAAACTAAACAAGTGGAGCCACCCACTTCATTTCATTGCTCAGCATACCACTGTGGATAATCCTAGTTCTTCTTAGTTCATTTTGCCACCAGTATTTTTCAATGCTCAAATTAGAAGTATGTTAGAGAGATAGGGCATTGAGGATGGAGATCAAATAGCTATTTTTTACTTCTATTTATAAACATAAAAAACCATACAGAATGCAGGTTGATTAATATTCAGAAACTAAGAGAATAATGAAATAAGAACCCAGGTGAAAAGTGAAACACCCACCAAACCTCCTTCCAGACACTTTCCCATGAGGTATTCTAGCCTTTGGTAGCATGCATATTTTTCTAATTTTTCTGTTTTACATAAACAGAATGATATAATATATGTTCTTTCGGTCTGTCATCTATTCTTGAAATTATGTTTATGAGAGCTATCCAAAACATATTGTACATTTGGAAACCATTTACTCTTATCCTATAATAACCCATAGTGTAACTATTTCATGACACACTCATTCTTTTTTTGTTTTTCCTTTTTCATTTAAATTAGAAACAAGCTTCATTTACATGTCAATCCCAGTTCCCTTCCTGTCCCCTCCTCCCCTGCCTACCACCAACCCCCATCCCCTTTCTGCTCCCTAGGGAGTGTGAGACCTTCCATAGGGGATCTTCAAAGTCTGACACTCATTCTACTGTTGGTAGCAATTTCAGTATTGTCAAGTTTGGAAGTATGAACATTTCAGTAAAAGTGCCATGATGAACATGTATGTATCCTTCTGTTAGATTAATAACTCAGAGTGAAACTACAGGATAATAGTACATGAAAATATATATTTCTTCTAAGTTGGAAAATTACAAACCTACACAAAAAAAGCAATATATTAAGCTAGCTCTAAATAACAGGGTTAAGAATACCCCAATTTCCAATCTCTATTGTTTTTAGGGAGGGACATAATTTTAAATCAAATTAATGCTCTTTTCTTGGAAATGGAATTTGAAAAGTCCTTGAGTCTTTTCAGTCTATTGTCTCATGAAAAACAGTCATAACAGAATTGTTCTAGTCCTTTTTCCCAATTCAGTCATAGAGTTGGTATCAAACTGTGAATAACACATCCTACTGGAGGCTGTTATACTTTAAATATGAACTCCCACAGGTTAACTTACTAAAGTTCTGATCTGTGTGAAGGTTAATTGGTTGTCAACCTGGCTATACCTAGAATTACCTAAAAGCAGAGCAGATGATAACAGTTGTGGGGATTTTCTTGACTGGATTATTTGAGGAAAAAAAAAAAAACCTGTAAATCTGGGTCACACCTCTGGTGGAAACCTGCATAAAATGAAATGGAAGAAGAAAACTTTTTGCTTTTTTCCTGCTCTCCCTCAGTCCTTCCCCTCCTCCCTGGCAAGTTCATCTAATCTGTTGCTCTGTCATCCCTTCACTGTCATTAGAACCTACTTCTACCTGATTCTAATGTAGACTAAAAGCCAGCAGCTCTCTGGGAATCCTCTAGGACTCTAGCTGCCATCACGTTGGGACTGTTGAGAAATCCAGTCCTTTAGACTGAATAACTACCAGATTCTTGGCCTTTACATCCCAAACAGTCATTGTCAGACTCCCTGAATTACATACAGCATAAAAGCCACTCTAATTGATCCCCTTGATTTTATCTGTTCTTTAGAGAATCCTGACTAATACAAACTTCAATGGTGGCATTGCTTTAATAAGTCCTGGAAATTTTGGAGACAGGACCTTGGTGAAGGAGTTAAGTCACTGGGTGATGGGCATTGTGTCTTTGGCTCCTTCCTACCTCTTGCCCTGGTTTTAGGCCACCAAGAGGTGAACTCTGCCACAGACTCCCCCCAGTCTTGAGTTGAAGAATTCTCAAGAAGTATGTGCCAAAATAATTCTTCCCTCCTTTATACTATTTGTTCTGACTATTTTATATCATTCCCTGAACATTCCACCACTTTTGAATCATGGTTCATTGTGATCAGACTGTTAGGAGAGTTCTTACATTTCTCCAGTTAGGTTCATTGTGAAGAAAGAAAGTGCTTTATGGTCATGTACCCTGAGAGACCTTTCATAGTGGTCTCAGGCTTGTACCAGGAAAGCAACAACTGTCCAGCTTTGTCTACTGTGGTTTATTAGTAACCTACTGACAGCTCATGTTTTGCAGACTTATGGTAACCCAACACATCTGGTTTTGCATTTAGTGATTCAGAATAATTGAAGACAAAATATGAAGGCAAACACTTCCAGCTTGGAAAGCTTCAAGAGTCTTTAATTGGCACAACATTTGCAATCAACATGATGGAAATTAAACCAACTGCTAACTGTGTTTCTTTGGGTATTGTAATTGAGAGGGGGGAGATAGGACCTTCTTCCTTCTCCATACACACAGATATCAAATCTATTTAACTTTCATTCTAAACATAACATTGAAACATACTCATTTTTATTGTTTTTCTGAAATGTTCACTGTTCTTTCCTGCTTTTCTTTTAAGAGGGAAAAATTTGAATTAGGAGCTCTTAGAAGGTTCTGATGCTTGTGAGTCTTTTAAACTAAATTTTCCTCATATCTTCTGACATGGGAAAATCTGCTTGCAGAGATTAGTACATTGGTCCCATACATGAATGAGAAACTAAAGGAAGGATTCAGGATCTCCATCTAGAGACATACATACATGTACCATTTGTTCTCCTGAAGTCACCTATCACATCTTGGATTAGGTGCTGACTGAATAATAAAGGAGAAAAGTAATGCAAATACTTGAAACGTCCTATTAACTGTCTAAATAGAGTTTCTTAGATGCTGTTTCAAATTAGGACAATTCTAAATTATTAGATGTGACAACTCTATAAACACAAAATGCTTTAATTAGACAGTTGTTTGTGTGGTGGGAAAAATCAATAGGAAGCATCAGTCTGTCATTCTGCATTAACTTCCTGCAGCAGAGATTCCCTCTGCATTGCTAAGCCCCAGCAACAAGTCTCTATCCATCATCAGCTCTCCTCTCGGAAACTTAATCCTCACCTGTTTAAGGCCAGGTTTCTTCTCTTTAAAGGAAAATATATCAGGACAAGCAACTCCAGCTGAATTCTCATTCAAATTCATATAGACTCCTGGTGTTGCTGAATTTGCTTAATGTATCACTAAGCACATTCTTTCCAGGCTTCATAAAAAATACCATGCCATGCTACTGATGAAATAAATATTTGGTGAGTGCTTCAACCTTAAAAGTGATAAAGCAAACAAAATCAAGACTGGGAGCCTCCCTAAAGTTCTTATTAACCTTGAAAATTTACTTTTTTGGTTTTAGGATCTCATGAGAACTTAAATCTTTTTCCTTCAAACTCAAAAATCATTGAATTTTAAAATAAAGGACCAGAAGTCGTAGGTACTTAATTATGGCAAAATGTACCTTCCCTCTCTGAATTCACAAATTCAACATTAAAACCTGCCTTAAAAACTCATTAAAAGCAGATTCCAATTCTTCTGACATAAAAATATTCATAAATTGGTAATTGTGTGTAGGTGCTATTAAAAGACCAAAGACTATGCTGGATCCTGGATGGACAATGGGAAGGACACTTACAACTGGTCCCTAAGCTCATGAGATTTATCATCTCAGAGAAGAACCATGGAAATTGATATGTGAACAAATGTAAAATATGAGAATTACATGAAGGGAATCGGTGTTGTGAGGCTAACCAATGAGTTTGGCCTGATGAGGAAGATATTAGAAAGGTTTTTTAAGGCTCCATCACTGAAGTCAAGGTGAGAGATAATAGGACAGAACAAAGAGACCACTTGAGTTAAAAGGAGGAGCAAGTCCAAAAACCTTGAATTAAGAGGCAACTGGATCTAAGGTCCAGTGACCAAGTCCAGAGACAATGAAGATAGAGACACACTCTGAACAGGCAAAGACTAGTTGGGCAGATCTTCATAGCATATTTTAAGCATGATTTTATTTTAGAGCAATGACAAGTAAGTAGTTAAGGAATTAACAATTTGGACTTAACATGTTCCCCAGAAGTTCATGCATTAAAGTCTTGGTATCCAGGAAGCAGTGTTTAGAGATGGGTCCTTTGACAGGTGGTTGGATGAGGAGGGCTCTGGTTCCAGTAGTGGATTAATTTATTCATGAATTTGAAGCTTACTGGAACAATTGGTTAGGAGCTCAGCTATTACATGAACTCTTTCTTTCTGCTTCCTGGTCACAGTGCGATGAGTGAACTCCCTCCAGCCCATGCTACATGCTTTGATCGTGATTCCTTGTCTCACGATGAGAGGCCACTATCATTTTCTGCTACATTTGGCACACAAACAGTGTGGAGAATACATTAACAGAATAGCATAGGTTCTAAGAGGCCAGATTCATGGTCATTGGACAATACCCAGGTGAGAATAATGACTTATATTATAATAATAACAAATTATCGCGGTTGAATTCAAAGTATTTATTTGAAATAATTAAAAAAACATTTAAAGATTGCATTTTCTACTTGCCAATATATGGGAAAATGTTTGTCACATAGTAAGTGTTCCATAAATGTTTGTTGAAATGAGTGCAGAGTGGTAGAGGGGAACACAAATTGGTCACTGATAAACAGGAGGTGCTATGGTAAAGACAGGTAAATGAGATCATAATGAATTTGCATTAGTAAGACCCTGAATTTGGAATGAGGGTGATGAAAGGTCTGCTTTGATATGAAGTCAACATCATAAATTACTAAATGCAGAGACCCTGATCAAAACACAAGATTAACTTTTTCCTAACATTAACATTCAGAGAATGCCTGATCTCATTAGGATGTGGCAAAGCAGAAACATTTTCTAGTAGAAGACTAGCTAGAATATAAATGCAGCCGCAACTGGCCTTGTACACGCCTCAGAAGTCCCCAGGTCATTCCATTTGGTGAGGTCTTGAATTGCAAAGACCAAATACACTGGCTGCTATGTGAATATTTTTTTTAAATTACAGAAAACCAACCATGGAACACAGTAATAAAACATGTTCATGGGGATATTAACATTGAACAGAAGAGGACCCTTCTTTTATATGTCTGTCATAGATGTGGCCACCAGAGTCTAACTTAAGAGATTCTTGGTAACTCACTGTGGAAATTAGCTCTTAGTTAACTCTAGGAATTCACCTGATCCCATTGCCTGCCCAACACAGTGCATGTGATGAAAAGGGGCAAGCTATATATTTCCACTTCCATCTGAGCATACATAAAAGTCCCCATAAGGAACAAATGAGAACAAAGTTAATGGCACATGTGTATGAAAATGACATAATGAGACCCATTACTTTGTGTGCTAAGCTAAAACATTAATCTTTTAAAACTCCCCATAAGATTCCATTCAGTTAAAGAATGCAAATGAATGCATGAACTAGGAAATTCATTCTCACTTCTAGGTTCTATATGCATTGAAAAATTCAAATATGTATTATCTTTGACTTTTTCTCTTAGATAGGAATTATGGCCACAATTGTGTGTTTTGAAACCCACATTTGTTTTGGGGGGTTGGTTTTGTTTGTGTTTTAGAATGGGGAAATTGATTCTATAAACGTTTCTTTCTCTCAATATATTTTCTTTTCAACCTGCTGTTTAATGAGGATTATACATTTTATGATGGTTCTATCAACAAGGTTATTTGCTGGATTTTTTAAAGCTAGAAGCAAAAGTAATGAAATCAAAGAATTGATATTCAATGAATATTTTAATTTATAAGTGATAGATTAAGAAAAATATGAAACAATCCATTTTATTATAATGTAGGTTAGAACTTCCTAAAATTTCTCTGACCCTGCTTTTAATCTCCTCCAAGGTACTTTAAAGATTTATAGGGTAGAGGAATTCATGGATACATGTTTGATGAGGTTGAAATCTTGGAATAAAGGTGAATATAAGGTTTTAGTCTTTGACCTCATTAAAGAAAGGAAGACATGGTCATGTTTTGTGCTATTCTCTCAGGCCACTTAGAACTTGAATAAAGCATATTTGTCTTGAGATAATGCCAGGTTAAAATTCCATATCCACTGATCTGCTAAGTAGACATTCTCTAAGCTATATTTGTTTTCTGTGTCTTTATTCGACATAAATTCCGATTTGGAACTCCCACAGCATAAATTCTTAGTAGTATATGCAAACCATTTCCTCAATCTTCTCTGATGCTTCAGTCTTCAAATGCAAAGCACCCACTATAAACATTCAGTACGCTCCTCACTGCATCCTCACATGTCCTGTTCCACATGCATGATGGATGCTTTCTCTAAGATGGACACAGATAAATGGCTTCATTGACAAGGTGACTATTTAGCACTACTTAGCACTCACACCTTCAAATCGTAAATATCCATATTAATAAGGGAATCAAGAGAATAACAAGTACAAAATATGGGATGATATGAAAGTAATTTGGATTTGTTAATCATTGTGTGATTTTAAGGATGAGAAAATTAATTTTCTAATTATAATCTGGCTTTTCATGGTGAATTTCTATTCTCAACTGGATTGGGATGAAAGTCAGCTCATGGTATACTAGAAACAAAAGGAAATTTCGACTAGAATTCATAATTTTTGTAAATGATTTATTTATAAATTATCAAGCAATTTGTTCTGCCTTGGTAATACCAATTCCTTGCTAATAATCTCAAGAAAGCAATTGTCTATTATAAATTGTATAGATACAGAATCAAATACAGTATTGAACATAATAGACCCCAAGGCAAGGATATCACTGAAGACAGACATTTCAACAGGAAGACACACAATACTACACATGCACATAGAAGTATGTAAAGTCAGGATCTGAGATCTAAATAATGACTGGGCAAGCAGTCATAATTGCAGATTTAACATGCCTTTCTTATAACTGGGGGTATAGGCAGATGCCACATTGTGGTGATATATTTATGATCTAATAAATCCACTGGAGAACAGAAGGCAAAGCTAGCCACAGCCATAGAAGCTGGGCAGTGGTGGTACACACCTTCAATCCCAGGACTCAGGAGACAAAGGCAGGTGGGTCTCTGTGAGTCCAAGGGCCACACTGAGCTACTCGAAATCTATCCAGTCCTAAAGAGAAACAGCTCACATGAAGATGATCTCAGCTCCTGGAATCACATACCTTTAATCCCAGCCCTGGAAAAGTATATAAAATCCCAGTGTCTCAAACTGGATTCTGAGATAGTCTCAGAATTCTCTCCAGTCATGCTGAGGAGAGGCAGCATTCTGAGACTTGGTAGAGAGCTTGTGGACCAGCTCTTTCAGCCTGAGCTAGAGGTAACAGGTAGTGGCTAGCTGCTTTGATTTTCTGATCTTCATCTTAAAGCCTGAACCCCAATAACTGACTCTGGATCTTTTATTTTTCTTGCTATAGAATATCTAAGCTTTTAAATCTTCAATTAACAAAAAATTCTACCTAAAAGAATATCTGTATTTTTTTAAAAAAACTTTTTAGAGAAAAATGATATAAAAAGAATAAGACAGAATTAGACATATATATATATATATATATATATTCAAATCAAGGCTCAAATGACATTATGGCTTAGTCAACTGAGATACTGCAAATCTGTTATATCAACCCTTATTTAATAAACATGTGTGCAAGTGTTTTATAGAAAGAAATTTAACAAATATAAGTTGTCCACAAATGACTTGGTGTCCACAAATAAAAAGCTGGTATTGAAAAGCCTAAAAAGTAGACATTGTATTAATTTTCTAACATTGTTAAATTTTTGTATGTCTGGAGATACAGAACTTAAGAACACTAGATGCTCTTTCAGTGGACCCAGGTTTGATTCTCAGAACCCACGTGGCAGCTCACAACCCTCTGTAACTCCAGTTTTAAGGAATTCCATGCCATCTCCTGGACTCCACAGGCACTAGGCATGGATGTGATACACAGACACACATGCAGGCAAAAATACTTTATGTACATAATTCCTTTTTAATTTTAAAATGTTCAAGTCATTGAATTTGTTCTATAAAAGCAAGAATACAGAAACAATTGTTTGGAGTAGGTAGACACTGTAAAGGTAATCTCTAAGAGACAGCTTAAAAGAAGAATTACAAAGGAAGCAGTTGAAGGAACAAGAAGCTACAGTGATGTTTGACTCAGAGAATGTAGCCATCTAAAAGTCTCAAAACAGGACTGAAATCATAACAGGCGGGTCCTCAAGAAGTATTTGTGCATTTGTATTCCAATCCAAAGTTTGTCACCATCAGTTTGTTCTCCCTGGGCAAGCAATGTTCTAGCAAATAGAGTTTTATCACTCTCACTAATGTAAAGCTACATGGTTGCCTAAGATTTAATGTTAAAGTAAATTCTATTTTGGTCATTTTAAAAACATTTAATAGGCTTGAAAGGAACTATAAGATGCATTTGATAATCACTTCCTAAGACTCTAATTATTTTCTTAAATTGTTACAACTTCACTCACAATATACCTAATCTCGAGTGAACTACAACTGTGTGCATCATTTTTAAAAGAAAACAAAGATATTTTTGTGTCTGAGTGTCTTAGTTTTCTTTAGCCATCTAAAAGTATATATTTTTATATAGAAAACTGTTTTAAAATAGAATAATACAGGACTGGGAACCTATGTTATTTAATTCAAAGCTCAGAAGTCACTATTATTTGTCCAGCTGAGTTGTAGAACATATTTTTTTATCAGTCCTTCTATTTTTTTTTTTTTTTTTGGTTTTCCGAGACAGGGTTTCTCTATGTATCTTTGGAGCCTATCCTGGCACTCACTCTGGAGACCATGCTGGCCTCAAACTCACAGAGATTTGCCTGCTTCTGCCTCCCAAGTGCTGGGATTAAAGGTGTGTGCCACCAACGCCCGTCCAGTCCTTCTATTTAACATGCACAAGTGTTTCATGGAAATAGGGCACACAAGGTAGAAAGTGGCTACAAACAACATGGTGACATAAAAGCAACTAAATGACTAAATAGGATATTATATTAATAAAGAAAAGAAGCTCATTTGGCTTATCATTCTGAAGCCTGGACATGCCCAAGAGCAACCTAGAGGATGAAGGGTTTATTTAGCTTGCATGTGCTTCTTGGCTAAGTATTTTATCACATCAACAGAAATGAAGCTAGAAAAAGGTATTTGTAAGTGAAGGAAAAGAAACCTGTAAGACAGCTATGAGGCAGCCATAGATCTGTTTAAATTTACCCATTAATGTTTCTAAGGGAAACTAAACATGCCTTCCTAAATGCAATAAAAAAATAGTAGGTATAAAAAGACAATGATGTGACTAATAATCATTAGAAAAAACATTAGCAACAAATTCACTCATAATAATGGTCATTTATGATAACAGAGATTCTAAAATAAGAATTATAAATGTCAAAAAGCAAGAAAGATGTGAGTGAGTGACAAGACGCACAATTTCAACACAAAACTTGAATCTCTAAAACACAGAACCAAATTTGTATTCTACGTCTGAGAAATATGCATGTTAAATTTTAAAAAGTATTACATGTATTTACATAGATTTGAAAAGTATAAATAAGTTTACTGAACTCAAATTCAGGTTAATATTATTAACCAAATTGCCTCATTGATACATAAAAATAAAAAAACAGAAAGTAAGAGGCACATAAGACATTATGATTAGTATATGTGTAATTGTCAGCCCCAAAAAAACAAGAAAATGGGGCTGAGGTAACATTTGTAGAAATTCCAGCTGAAAATTTCCAAAACTGATTGAAAAGATCAAATCTACAGATTTTACATGTGTTAGGCACTCCAAGTAGGATAAACATGAAGAAAAAATGCATCTGACACATCGTAGTATAATTAGAGATAGAGGCAAATTTTTAAGAAAAAAATAAATCAGCTAATAAAAAATACAGCTCTTCAATTGGTTTTTTAATAGAAGCCATGGGGAGGTGAGTAATACAACAATACCTTTAGGCAGTGTTTCTCAATGTGTGGTCACGTATCAGATATTTACATTATGTTTCCCCAATTACAAAATTGCAGGTCTGAAGTAGCAATAAGATAGATAATTTTACAGTTGGGGGTCAGTGTATGAGTAACTGTACTAAAGAGTAACAGCAATAGGAAGTCTGAGAACCACTGCTTTAGGGCAATGCTGAGTGGTGGGTTTTTTCAGGTTAGAATTCTCCCTCCAGGAAAAGTATCTTTCAGAAGTAGAGATAATATAGAGACTTTTGTATACATAAAAAGTAAACAATACCACATTTAGTGACTGATACTGAAATAAGAACATTAAAAAATCCTCCAAAGCACAATATAATAAATCCAGACAAAAGTGTAATAACATTGAGAAGTATGAAGAACAATAAATCCTTCAAAGAATACCAAGAAAGCCAAGAAAAAAAAGCAGAAAGGTGAAGGAAACAGTACAAGATCTGAAAATGGAAATAGAATCAATAAAGAAAACAGAAACTGATGAAATTCTGAAAATGAAAAATTGGGGTAAGCAAACAGGAACTACAAATCCAAGTATCACCAACAGACTACCAGAGATGGAATACACTCAGGCTTTTAAGATACAATAAAGGACATAGAGTAAAGGTTTACCAGCCTATAATCCTCTACCCCAAGGAAACTAGAAATCATGAATGACTCTAAGGGATAAATGGACCCCAGGAATGGGAAATGGCATGAACTCCCGAGCTAATTGAGAGCATGAGGGTAGGGGAGTGGGTGCTGCCACAATAAGAGCACAAGATGAAGAGTAGAGGAGAAGAAATGGAGGAGCAGATATATTGAGTTGGGGGAAGAATAGAGGAGAGAGAGCAGGATGAGAGATACCATATCAGAGGGAGCCACTATAGGTCCGAGAAGAGATCTGGAACTAGGAAGATCTCCAGAGACCTATAAGGATGACACGATCTGACAGTCTGGGCAGTGGAGGAGAAGTTGGCCTAGAAACCCTTCCCCTAGAATGAGATTGATGAATACTCTCTATGCTATTCTAGAGTCCTCATCCAGTGGCTGATGAGAGCAGAGACAGACATCCACAGAAATACACTGAGCTGAAATCTGGAACTCAGTTGAAGAGAGGGAGGAATGAAGAACGAAGGGGTCTGTACCTGGTTGGAGAAACCCACAGAAACAGTTGGCCTGAAAAAGGGAAAGCATATCGACCCCAGATGCTCTTTGGGAGGACAGTACAGGACTAATCCAGCCCCCTGATCATGGATGCCAATGGGGAGGCCCCTGCACTCCTGGGAGCCTCTGGAGGTGGACTGGCGTTTTGCCCTAGTGGGTGGGAGGGACTTCGAGAGCCCATCCCACTTGAAGGGATTCGCTCTGTCTCTGAACACATGGGGAGGGGCCTAGGCCCAGCACAGGAAGATTTGGTGGACTTGGTGGAGCCCTGGTTGGGGGCCCTACCCTGCCTGGGGAGTGGCGGGTGGATGGGGTGGGGGGTAGGTTGGAGGTGGGGGAGAAGGAATGGGGGTCGGGGGAGGGAGAGGGAGAGGGAAAGTACATGTGAAAATATTAATAATTTAATAAAAAAATAAAAAAATGGTCCCAGGAAATCTGGGACATTATGAAAAGACTAAAACTAAGATTAGAAATATAAGGAGGAGATGAATCCCCACTCAAAGGCCCAGAAAATATATTCAACAAAATCACAGAAGAAAACTTTCCCAACCTAAAGAAGTACATACCTATAAAGATACAAGAAGCTTACAGAACATCAAATAGACTAGACCAAAATATTAAGAATATTAAGAGCTGCAAAGGAAAAAGGCCAAGTAACATATATAGGTAGACCTATCAGAATTACATTGACTTTTCGATGGAAATTCTGAGAGCCAGAAGGACCTGGACAGATGTTTTGCAGACACTAAGAGGCCATGTATGCCACTTCTGATTACTATACACAGCAAAACTTTAAACCACCATAAACAGAGAAAACAGGATATTTCATGACAAAGTCAAATGTAAACAATATCTATCCACAAATCCTGCCCTATAGAAGGTACTAGAAGGAAAACTCCAACCCCAGGAAGCTGACTATACCCACAAAAACACAGGCAATAGACAATCCAGCACCAGCAAATCCCAAAGAAGGGACACACACACACACACACACACACACACACACACACACACACACACACACACACACCACAAACAACAAATAACAGGAATTATCAATCTCTGCTCATTAATAACCCTCAATATCTATTGATTCAATTCACCAACAAAAAGATACAGGCTAACACAATGGATACAGAAACAGGATCCATTCTTTAATTGCGTACAAGAAACATACCTCAACGTCAAAGACAGATACTACCTCAGAGTAGAAAGTTAAAAAAAATATTTTCCAGTCAAACAGACCTAAGAAGCAAGTTGGTATATCTGACAAAATTAGATTTCAAACCAAAAGTAATCAAAAGTAAGAGAGAAGGACACTTCATATCCATTAAAGGAAAAATCCGTCAAGATGATGTCTCAATTCTCAATATCTATGCCCTGAATACAAGGGCACCTGAGACTGTGACTAAAAACACCCTGCAGTGGTGATACCCCCGGCAGTTCATTTATTATTCAGGATTATTTTAGCCATCCTTAGGAAGCTGAGAATTGTCCTTTCTTCCAAGGGGCTTTATTACGTTGGGTTGAATGATACAATTTGAGTTTTCCAACAATGGCTGCCTTCATATTGAAGAGGCTGAGAGACCTTAGCATGGGAGGCTAGGTATATTTTCAGTCCCAACCTGGTGCCTTCAGACTATGTAGAAATCCTGAAGAAGCTGAGTTCTGATAGCAGTGAAGGGATGCAGCAGCAGCAGCAGCAACAGGGTAAATGAACTCTCAGTGTATGTGAACGAGCTAATAAGTCATAAGGCAAAAAAAAAAAAAAAACAGAGCTCCCTCCCCACACAGACCTTGATATAGCTGCTACCAAAAGTTGTCATTTACATTTAGTGTTAATCTGTTAATCTTTCCACTTCAAAAAAAATGTTCTGACCTAGAAAAATCCCTTCATTCTTTCTCAGGGTCTTCCTTCTCGCCAGCAACATGGGGCTGGTCATGTCTACACTCATCCAGTGTAACTGACAGGTTAAGGGGAAAAAAGAAGGAACAGATATATACCATTGCTACCGATATTAATTTCACTTCCAAATCTGAAAATGTTTTGATATTTCTTATCTTTATAACCTGTTTTACTTTGGGGAGATGTATGATAAATGAAGATATTTTGTCAGGGACTCTTGAGATAATAGGAAAAGCACCGAGAAAACTTTTATTGGAAAATGCAGTATCCAATAATCTGTTAATGTGTCTCCAGCAACAAAATAATAAAAACTGAAGGCACAACTTTAATAGAAGCAATGGCACGGAACCCACAGCATCTTTCCTAGGTTTTAGTCAATGACACGTCAGACTCATTATGTTTGATTCATTAGGTTTCAGTGTTTGAAGCTGAGGACTGCACTTTCTGCAACCAATCGTGAAAGAACAAATGATGCCACCAATGGACAGCTCAGCATCTTCACTGTTCTGCTCTGGAGTTCAGGTCACCGAGAAGACATTAGTGTTGAAAGGCTGAAGATCTTGCAGTTCTGGCCTCAAAGCTCATTTATTTGTATCTAATGTGTACCACACATACTTGATAACACACATTGATACACATCACTTACTACTTTTTAGATATTTGGTCTGCATCATGGTTTATGGTATGGGATGCGCAGACTTGGGAGGAGAAAACAAAAGTAGACCTCACACAGAAATGTCAGCAGCTTACTTTGAAGTACATCAAAAAGTAAAAGGCAAACTGCAGCCAGTAATGTGGGAAGGATAGATTGACAGACACATGATAAAGCAAATACTGGAAAATGTTAACTGTAGGACTTAGGTGCTGGGTAGGCATATGTGTGCTCACTGTACAGTCTTATAAATATTTGAGTTTTCCTTATAAAAATACATTATGAAATAGGAAATAGGTAATAATGGGAAAATATAGCTGAATTCTATAGCTTTAAGAATTATATTACAAATAAGACAGTCACAGAGTACACTTCAGGGTCTTCTTTTATAAGAGTAAAGAGAATAATAACATTTTGATTGATTTTTTAGATTCATTTATGTTTACAGTGTTCTGTCTGCATGTATCCCTGCAGGTCAGGAGAGGGCACCAGATTTCATTACAGATGGTTGTGGTTGCTGGGAATTGAACTCAGGACTTCTGGAAGACCAGCCAGTGCTCTTAACTTCTGAGCCATAAGAAAGTGTTCAACATCCTTAGCCATCAGGGAAATGCAAATCAAAACAACTCTAGATACCACCTCATACCTGTCAGAATGGCTAAAATAAAAAACACCAATAACAGTTTATGTGGAGAAAGGGAAACATTCCTCCACTGCTGGTGGGAGTGCCAAATCGTACAGCCACTTCGGAAATCTGTATGGTGATTTCTCAGGAAAATGGGAATCAGTCTACCACAAGATGCAGCAATTCCACTCTTAGGCATAATCCCAAAAGAAGCACATTCATACAACAAGGACATCTGTTCAACGATGTTCATAGCAGCACTATTTATAATAGCCAAAACTTGGAAACAACCTAGATGCTCCTCAGCTGAAGAAAGGATAGAGAAAATGTGGTACATTTACACAATGGAATACCACTCAGAGGAAAAAAACACAATAGAATCTTGAAATTAGCAGGCAAATGGATGGAACTAGAAGAAACCATTCTGAGTGAGGTAACCCAGTCACAAAAAAAGACAAACATGGTATGTACTCTCTCATATGTGGATTTTAGACATGGAGTAAAGGATTACCAGCCCACAATCCACACTGCCAGAGAAGTTAGTAAACGAGGAAGACCCTAAGAGAGACATACATGGTCCCTTGGAGAAGTGGAAATGGACATAATCTCCTGAGCAAATTGGGAACACGGGGGAGGGGAGAGGGAACTAGCAGAATGAGGGGTTGGAGATCTGAGGATTGGGGAATTATTTACCCAAGAGTACAGAATTATGTAAGGTAAGTCATATTGATTGTAGTTAATAATATTGTCTTCCATGTTTGAAATTCAATAAATGTTCTTATGCAAAATGCTTTCATCACAAAAATCAATTAATCAATAAATAAATCAATAAGGTATGTGGGGGAAATAATAAATATAAATATAAAGATCAGATCTCAGATTTGTCCTCCAAACCTCCCAAATTTCCCTCCACATTTGGTGTAAAAATAAAATAAAATTGTGTTTGGAGCAACAAATGATTCAGAAGTCTGTAAAATATAAATGAATACACAGCTCTGACATTTAAACTCAATATGTCAACAATGGTTTGCATTCAATATTCATTTTGTATATATAAAGATGTGTTTATGTATGTATAAACATATATACAAACACATAAAGAACCCATTCTATAGCATGTTTCCATGTGCCAAGTTTTGTACTAAGAACTCATTTCATACTCAGACATCTTTTAATTGCCTGTTCTTACAATAATGTGTGAAGAAATCAGGGGCTTAATGTACTTAAGAAAATTTGTGCTGTGTCATGCTAGTAATATGTAAGTAGAAACCAAGGATTGTCTATGTATAAATACCATGATCTTGAGCATGACTATAATCAAGGAAACAAAACATTAGCTAAAAGAAAATGAATGCATATTAAAATTGTGCGTTATATTTGTTCTCCCTGTTATCAAAAATGGTACTAATTACAGTTTCAACAATGATGCATAATGCTTGCATTTGCTTAGTAACTTATTCCTTCACTTATTTAGACCATGTTAAACTGTGAGGATGTGATTTAAAAATCCATCTGGGAGGGGAGAGAACTAGATCTGTAAATGTTGTAAGGGATCTTGGGGTGGGGCTAAGTTCTCTCCAGACTTGTTCCAAGTTTAGCTTTTGTTTTTTCAGCTTAACTGTCAGCAAATATTCTAGACACCTTCTTGTTGCTCTGATAAATACCAAGATCAAAGAAACTTAAGACAGGAAAGACTTTATTTCATTTTACAGGTTACAGTACATTGTCAAGGGAAATCAAGGCAGGAGCTTGAAACAGAAAACAGGAATGCTGCACACTGGTTGCCCCCTCTGGCTTGCTCAACCAGCTTTCTTATATAGCCCAGGTCCAGCTACCTAGGGATGGAACTGCCTACAGTGGGCTGGCCCTTCTTTGACAATTAGCAATCTACTAATCTCACAGTAGCTCTCTCTCTCTCTCTCTCTCTCTCTCTCTCTCTCTCTTTCTCTCTCTCTCTCTCTCTCTCTCTCTCCATCTTTCACTCTTTCTCTGTCTCTCTCCCTCCCAATCTCCCTCCCTTCCTCCCCCTCACTCCATCTCTCCCTCTCTCTCTCTCTCTGATAGTTTGCTCGCCCACTCCCCTTCTTCCTCCCTCCCTCTCCCTCTCTCCTTCTTTTCACTAACAATAACCAGAAGGCATTAATCTATGTCACTCAAGTCCTTCTTGGCTGATCTTGATCACTGCCTTGTTATCTGCTGTGCTTCACACCACTTCCTTCAACACCTTTGCTCCACTCTCATTCTAAGAATGGGGACCAAACTGTTATACTCCTGAGCACAACAAGCCATATTATCCTGTTTACTGCTGTCTTTCTACACAGAAACTTTAAAGGCTTAACTCTATATGTGTATCTTTTTTAAAGCATATAGAACTGATCTTCCATGTTCCTTTCTTGTAAACAGAGTCATGTGATTACCTCTAGCCAATTAATTGTCAGCAGAGTGGACATGCACCATTCCCATGTCCAGGCATTTAATAGCTGATACAAGACTTGCAGCTGATCTCCTCCACAAATGTCTGTTTTCAGTGTGACTTTATTTCCAGATGAAGATGCCTAATATCAAACCACTCCAGACTTTGAAATTGCTACAAATAAGAAAGTTTCCTCAGAGACAAAGCCAGACCTGTACTTTATTTTTGCATAAGAGAAAAAAACAAAGTTAAGGCACTGAAATTAGAGGCTTGCATGTTACCACAGTATAATTTAGCCTATCCTAACTACTGTATTTTCTCTTACTAAATAATACTTTATTATTGCTATCCCTCCCTTGTGTTTCTCTTACCCTGTTTGTTGCCACAGCATAATGGTAGAATATTGTGTCTTTTTTTTTTTACCACCTATATGTCTGTAGCCATGAAACATTATCTGAGACATAAGAGGTGGCCAACAGAGATTTACTGGATGAACAGAATAAATTAATATGTAATTTTAAAAGACAACTGTTTCAAAAGAAGACAGGAGCATGTTATCAGCAAGGTGACCTCAGCTAACTAGTGTGTGGGAATCTTCACTGGTGAAGAGCGGAGCAATGAGTCATGTGACACAGGTGAAAGGGTCGAGAGGTGTTGTCCTGCAGGACAGGGAGGAATTACAACTCCGACCTGGAAATTTGCATTGTTATAAGTGCATCCAAAGTGATTTGGCCTCATCAGAGCAAACTGTGGTGCAACTAGTCATTAATAAAAGGGAAACAAAAACAAATTAGACAAAAGTGAGGACATATACAGGTACATTGAGGGTACACTGACATAGTCCAGAAGTCAAGGGCAGACTGCAGCAGCACATATTTAATTTACTTGACCCTGGAAGAATAGAAGATATGTTAGAATTTCACTTGGAGGCTTGAATAACTGAGAAAATGAAGCAGGAAAATGCTTCTTCCCCAGTTTGCTGCTGTGAAGACCAAGGATCTCCTGTAAACAGAGCACAGGCACATCTATAATCTGGGTCTGAGAGCCCCAGGGAGATCAGTGTAGTGAGGAGAGAAGGGGCACTAAAGGTAGAACAGATACATGGAGCAATCACTTCTGGGAAGCTGGGCTCACACAGCCCAACTAAGGGCAGAGCAGTGAATGAACTGGTGTCTAGGAAGCTGCTCAGAGGTCACATGCAGCAGCTTCCACAGACCAGGTCGTAGGAGTTTGTCAAGAGGGGAAGCTGAGTGGCACAAATTGTTTCTCTATTAGATAAGTAATATCATATTATATTTGAATTTGTAAAATATGCTATAACTGTCTGAGTCTGACATTGACAATAAATAAATTCTGAGTATGTCAAGGCCCATATAAACATGGGTCAGATATACCATTCAACATATATTAAAACCACGCAATATTCTAATTTCTTTCACAGTCCCTCATTAGCTTACTCAATAATCACTTAGCATGTTTTTTTTTCAAATGAACAAGGATACAGTTCATTTGCCCCTGGGGATTTTGGACATTTTGAGCAGGGCAAGGATCTGGGGAGAAATGACAAGTCTTGATAGGAGTCATTTGATCTGTGACTTCAGCTAACACTCTTAGCTTAGTGGAATACATTGCTTTATTTCACTGTTAATGGATCCCTCTTTAATTTCTATCTATAACTGGAAACTACACCAAAATAATCCCAGTTGCACAAAAATATAAGAATTACCCTAAGTTAGTAAAGATAAAATAATTACTAGCAGAAAGTCAGTGAACAAATACTAAAAACTAGAGGCAAAACAATGTGTCGTTCAAATATCAAAGACACTTAGAAGAATTACTTTAGAACATCATCATATATCATAGCCCCTTCCACTTAATATTATCAAAAAATGCTCAACAGTCATGAGTATTGTCTTTCAAATCTTCCAAAATGTCACAATGATGTAAAGCTTCCATCTCTCAAACTGCCTGAGCATGATGTCTTGAAAAATAAAAATGTGAAGTAACACTTGTAAATTGTAAGACAATTTCAGAAGGAACCATATCCTTAACTTTCTGCTACAAAGTGACCTATCAATTCTTCTTTAAAACATATCTGAAATGGAAAGTGTTGGTACATACCTTCAAGCCCAGAACTCAGGAGGCAGAGGCAGGCAGAACTCCATGAGTTCAAGGCCAGCCTGGTCTACAGAATGAGTTCCAGGACAGAACTACACAGAGAAACCCTGTCTTAAGAAAAAAATGACATGGACAAAAGTCCAATTTAAAATCTCTTAGTGCAGACATTTACCTTGAGTTTAACTGGAGTACCAGATGTTCCAAATAGCAACAGAAATTTCATGGTCAAAGGCAGAATAAAAACTAGTATCCTGTCAAAGTTCATAACTCACAAAGTGCATTAAAAATACATAACGTCCTTCAAAATGAAAACTTAGACTTCTGATTTATCCACAGTGGAGTAGCATGATTCCTTCCAGGTCCTCTCTCTCTAGTGTTTTCAAATGAGCACAGTGATCAGAGAATGACTCTGAACAACATAAAGAAGGCAGCTGACAGCATAGTTCTCAAGACTTGTGGAAGAACACAACAGTATGTCAATGCAATCACTGTACCTCTCTTATGTTGCCCATATCTCCTGAGCAGAAGGATGCAACATCAGCAAGCCCAAGCAGGAAGCTGATGTTTTGTGTCACCTGAAGAAACAGGCAGAGATGTCCCACTTCCCAAACAACTGTCTCAGAACTGTCTGTAAATTGTAAAGAACTAACCTTCCATACCCAGGTTAAACTAAGTGGTACTTTGATTCTTGCTGACAGGTTATGTCACTGGGCCAAGATGATCATTTAAATAATATATATGTCAAACTATAAGTGCAGTTCACCAGCAAGCTGACCCTGAATCTTGTATTTGACACAACATTGGTGAATCTCCAGGACTCAAAGCTGGGGGGAAAAAAAGGTCAAGTCCAAAGGTTGTTATTTGTATGATTATATGAGTTTATATTTATATACATATATATGCACATATATTATTTAAATGATAATGTTACGTAAATGGAGACTACATCAGCCAGATCCGGTACTGAGGAGGAACAAGGGGTAGAAGCAGGTAGCTGTGGCTGTTAGAGGGAACTTGTGGTGATGGAAATGTCCTAGGTCCCTGCAGTGCCAGTGTGCTAGTTGTGATACTATACTGCATTTTCCCAAGAAATAGCATGAGTAGAAACTGGAAAAAGTGTTGATGGGATCTCTGCGTAGTATTTCTGCCCCTGCATACTAATCTACGATTATCTAAAATAAAATGCTTAATTAAAAGAGAAATTTAATCAAAATATTTGGGATGATCTCTTTTATATCCTGTTATTCGTAAATTAAATATTATAGTTTTCTTTGGTATTTCAGCATAGACTTGTAGGTTTACTCAATCAGGGCTCAGAAAGCATCTTGGAACTGACTGCACTGGAAACTGAGAGCAGCACCTGTAGGGAGAGATTTCACAGAGGTCCCTGATCAATGTAAATACAATTGCATCACATTTTCTGACTGATATTTTCCTAACTGAGAGATACAAACTCTTACAACAGGAGAACTAAAGTCAAGAGTCAGACATCTAGAACAGGATCTTTATCCCAGGCCATCTTGTGTTCTTCAGGTCCATTCACCTCTTCTGAAACCCATTCACTCCTCTTCTGGAAGTACCCACAGCCCCCATGTCTCCTTCTCCTATACAGAGAATAATTCAGGAAGAAAATGGGACCTCACTTGGAGTTCTTTATTTTACACTGCTCTTGTGCACAAGGGCACATGAAAAAATCAGATTGTCTTTTCTTCCACCCATCCGTTATCAGTTATCATTGGACTCCATTATCAAAACTTCAGAAAGAAATTTTGAATTTCCCAAGAGATTCTCCATCAAGGCAGGTAGAACAACTGTGCCAATTTACTGAAAGCTAATCTAAAATGTTTTTCCTCTCTGACACGTTACCTGGTTATTAAAATTTTGTCACATCATAATCCATTCACTCATTCAAGAAAAAAAGCTATTAGAACCCAGTGTACACTCTTGAACTGTGAACATAAGTCATGAATGGAACACAGTGAAGACCTGCAGTAAGTGTAGCCACTGTACAATCAGATGAGCCATTTCTCTGAGACTGTAGTCACTATGTAAATCAGTCTGCTGAAAGGTCTATGTACTCTACTCTGCTTACTTATGTTAAAGTACTTCTCTCTGTATATTATTAGCCTTACTATGGTGATTGTGGAGACAGTACAAGGTCAAAAAGAGAAGTGAGAGGTAGCTGGCATTTTCCTGGAAAGCTTCTCTTGGCCTACAAGACAACTGAAGTAGGGGAAAGTCTCAGGCTCCTTATGTACTTGCCTGTCAATATCTGTGCTTATGTTTGGGTCATAAGCTAACAGAAAAAAGCAGAAGCAAACCCTGGCCTCTTCCTGTTGACACTAAGAGACCCAACTAAAGCATTTTCATGTGTTGTAAGTTTATGATCTACAACAAAACACAAAGGTTGTTTGAATGAAGTTCAACTAGTGTATCTAAAAGGATGCATGGGATTTTTTAAATCAGTTGTTTGATTGGGTTCATCTACTCTGAGGACACTAAACCCTTTCCCAAACACTATAGAGAACACAAAGATGACTGCCATGGACACTTTCATCAAAGACCTCCATCAAAGTGATATTAACTAAAGTAGATCAGAGAATATGACAGATTAAAAGCTGAAGAGATAGCTCATAGAACCAGATGTTCTGTCATCTCACACAAACTCTGATTTCTTTCCAGCACAGCACTGGTTATTGTTTCTAGAATAGTCTATGGCAAGTGTTGGACAGATTGAAAAAAAAAAAACAGAAGAAATTTGGGGATCAAAAACCAGGAAAGCTAGGGACAGAACAAACATTGAGCCATCGTAAACTTATATATAGCTGTAAAAGAGAGTGTTTCTATCACTAGTATTTACATACATTTTTTACATTTTTGTCATTTTGTATTTGAACTGGAAAACAACAATGGGATCTTATGCTGTTGCCATGCAAATATCAACTACTCACTTTCAGAATCCATCACTTTGTACAAAGAGCATAAATTGAAGAATATTGCAGCCAAAACAGATTGTTCAGACAGTTGAAGTACTGCATGTAAAACATAAAAGCTCAAATGCTTGAACCCAATGACAGGGCCTGATTCCTCACAGAGATACCATAATAAACTAGCAAGAAGGACTTATGCCCAGTTTAGCCATCCACAAGATAAGTGAACTATAATCCTAGCCAGTAGTCTTAATCTGCTTTCCTATAGTAAGAGTTATTACATTAGCAGTTGTGCAAATCCACTAATGGCAGCCCCTTTGCCTCAAACACTGTACCTTTTACAGTTAGGCATCTGTAAAATCAACAGTTGCCGATCAGTCAGTAGAAATCAGAAATATTCTAACACCAGGGATAAAAGAAGTCATTTATGGGTTTAGAATGCTTAAAAGTGAAAACAGTGAAACCAAGTAAAAAATTTACTGGAAAAAAAAACCTACTACAAACATGTAATTAACATGTAAAGTTCATAGTGCAAAATTTATTGTGGTTATAGTGACAGTATCTAGCGTACCAAACTTTCATCTATCGTAACACACCTTCCAAATTATACCATCTGATTTACAGACTCTGATTAAAATATACTATAAATAGGACCATTCAAATGCTCTTAATATACTTCAGTGGCAGTCTATTGAAATCATTCACTGCCCTGTGTCTTAGTTAGAGTTTCTACAGCTGTGAAGAGACACCATGACCACAGAAACTCTTAAAAGAAAAACATTTAATTGGGTGGCTTACAGTTGAAAGGTTCAGTCCGTTAGCATCATCGTGGGACATGGCAGTGTGCAGGTGGACATAACATTGGAGAAGGAGCAGAGAGTTCTACATCTTACACAGGCAACAAGAAGTAGTCCAAGACACTGGGTGAAGCTTGAGCAAAGGAGACCTCACTGGGTGTAGCTTGAACCTATATGAGACCACAAGGCCTGCTTCCACAGTGACACACTTCCTCCAGCAAGGCCACACCATCCACTAGTTCCACTCTCTTTGGGGGCCATTTTCATTGAAACCACCACACTCTGTATCCATCACTCCACAATGCCAGAACATTGAAGCCTGTGCTTTGAGTGAAGACGCTGTGTCTTTTTTAAATAACCTCTTCACCTAACAACCTTAAAGATTTGACTTGATGGTTAAATAAACACCCCTAGCACCTCTAAGAAAGCACCATTGCCAAGCATCAGCAGGAATGCAGTCATTGCCTGAGAGAGGGTTTGGCCTATCAATCTAAATAACCTCTGAGTCAATCTATCAGCAAACCAAGAGAGTACAGTGAACTGTGATCTGAGGGATTTCAAGAAAGAAACAGGGAATTCAGAAAAGGCAGAGGAAATACATATTTGAATTGGTTCTTCTCTGGTGATGACCTTAGCCCATCATGCATTCAGAGGAAGAAATGTTCACTGTCTCCCAATGTCAGCTGGCTCAGGGCACTAGCACCTTTGAAGAAACCATATTATGTCTGTGAGACCTCAGAAATCCATGGGGCCTCCTGTAGTAGATCAGTACTTATCCCTAGCATAGGTATGGACTTTGGGAGGCCATCCCACATAGAGGGATAGTCCCTGAGCTACACATGGGGGTAGGCCTAGGCCCTATCCCAAAGGATATGACAGACTCTGAAGACCCCCTATGGAAGGCCACACCCTGCCTGGCGAGCAGAAGGACATGTGATAGGTAGGGTTTTAGTTGGGAGGGGTGGCAGGGGAGGAGGGGAGAGAGAGGGAACTGGAATTGATATGTAAAACAATCTTGTTTCTAATTCAAATAAAAGAAATGGAGAAAAAAGCAAGCTGAACAAGCTATGGAGGCAAGCCAGTAAGCAATGGTCCTCCAGAATATCTGCTTCAGTTCCTTCCACCAGATTCCTGCCTTAAGTTCCTGCTCTGACTTCACTCAGGGACAGAGTGTGACCTGAGAGTTATAAACTGAAATAAACCCTTTCCTCCCGGAAAAACAACAAAATAAACTGTGCCAATTATAGATAAGGAAAATGTCATAACAGAAGTTGAGAAGATCTCATGAAGTTCTGAACTGAAGGCAAGAAATCTTTAGAGAATTCCAGCATCTAGTTGAGCATCATCAAGTTGTAATGAATATTGCCTGGAGTTCAGGAAAATTGCAGAGGAAGGGTGGAGAAACAGATGCATGGAATTATTGATAATAAATTGCTAGTCCTTCCTTGCTGGGATGAAGTTATCTGGAAAACATGTTGCTGTTTTCTCTAGTTAGAGGAAAATGGCTTTGATTCACTGTGAAAACATTCTCAGATCTATTTATAATAGCATCCGTGAAAGAAACGGGCATCATGTTAAACAAAATAAGCCAAACACAGACAGATAAACAGTAAAAGTGTATGTCCTTAATTACATGGGGAAAAATCTAAAAATTTAACTCATGAAAGAGCACATGGTGGTAACCAGGTAGGCAGATTTTTGGTAAGATGTTGTTCAAAGATGTGAAATCTCACCTAAATGAAGGTATCATTTCTTTTTTTATATATTTAAATTCTTTAATTACTACTCATATTTACATATCCATCCCCTATTCTCTTGCCCTCTCAACCTCCCATGTTCCCACCAACCCCCCACCCATCCCCCAACTCCTCCCCAGGGATAGTGAGGCCCTCCACAGGGGACCTTCAAAGTCCATCATATCATTCTGGGGAGGGCCTAGGCCCTCCTTGTTGTATCTGGGCTGCAATAGAAACCCTTCATAGGGAATGGGCTCCCAAAGTCTATTTGTGCTCTACAGATAAACACTGGCTCCACTGTTAGACTGCCTTGGCCTCCTAGCTGGCACCCACATTTAGGGGGCCTGATTCAATCCAATGCTATTTCCACAGCTTTATGACTAGGGTCTCTATGCTCTCAGTAGGTCAGGTTAACTGTTTCTGCGGGTTTCTTTTGCACTGCCTTGGCTCCTTTGGTCATCTCTCCTCCCTCTCCACAACTGGATTCCAGGAGTATGGTTCAGTGCTTAGTTGTGGGTGCCTGTCTCTGCTTGGAACAGCTACTGGATGAAGGCTCTAGGAGTAACCAAAGTAGATACCAATCTCATTATAGGAGAATTGCATCAATGGCATCCTCTCCACCATTGCCAGGATTCTTAGTTGGGGTCATCCCTATGGATCCCCTAACATTTCCCCTGTGCAAGTACTCTCATCAAACCTGTACTGTCTCCCTCTATCAAGGCATCTCCTTTCTTGCCCTCCTCTGTTCCTCCCCTGTCTCAGTCCTCTTATTCTCCTCCCCCTTCCCTTCTTCCCACCTCTTTCCTCGTTGTGAGTCTAAAGTCTTACATGTAGCTTATCTTTTATAATAACTAAAGAAAACTATAACCATAACTATCTGTCTTCAACTCCATCAAAGACCACAGAAGGATAATATATAAACTCTAGATTTTCCAGAGACATCTCGCTGCCTGGACAGTCACCGGAAGTTCCTCTGTAACATTGGGGCATCCATCTTCAGCCTATAGGCCACAGTGTGTCGCACCGCAGACTTCTCCATGAAGCAGGAACTGTCATTAGTGTTTTTTATTTTAGCCATTCTGACATGTGCAAGATGGTACCTCAGAGTTGTTTTGATTTGCACTCCCCTGATGGCTAAGGATGTTGAGTACTTTCTTAAGTGTTTGAGCCACTTTAGATTCTTCTATTGAGAATATTCTATTTAGTTCTATACCCCACTTTTTAAATGGATGATTTGATGTTTTGGTGACTAGCTTCTTGAGTTCTTTGTATATTTTGGAAATCAGCCCTCTGTCACATGTGGGGTTGGTGAATATCTTTTCCCATTCTATGGGCTGCTGTTTTGTCTTGTTGACAGTATCCTTTGCCTTACACAAGCTTCTTCTCAGTTTCAGGAGGTCCCATTTATTTATTGTCAATCTCAGTGTTTGTCCTACTGGTGTTATTTTCAGGAAGCTGTCTCCTGTACCAATTCCATCATGATACCTCCCACTTTCCCTTCTAATAGGTTCAGTGTGGCTGGATTTATGTTGAGGTCTTAAGACTTAAGTCTTTGGACTTAAGTTTTGTGGATGGCGATAGATATGGATCTATCTGCAGTCTTCTACACACATGCATCCAGTTATGCCAGCACCATTAGTTGAAGATGCTTTCCTTTTCCATTATATAATATTAGCTTCTTTGTCAAAAATCAGTTTTTTGTAGGTGTGTGGTTTTCAATTGGATTCCATTGGTTTGCCTATCTATTTTTGTGCCAATACCAAGCTGTCTTCAGGACTATAGCTCTATAACAGATCTTAATGTGAGGGATGGTGATGCCTCCGGAAGTTCTTTGGTTGTACAGGGTTGTTTTGGCTGTCCTGAGACTTTTGTTTTTCCATATAAAGTTGAGTATTGTTCTCCCAAGGTCTGTGAAGAGTTGCACCAGTATTTTGATGGGGATTATTGCATTGAATCTGTATATTGCTTTTGGCAAGATTGCCATTTTTACTATGTTGAGCCTACCTATTCCAAGACTATGGGAGATTTTTCCATATTCTGTATCTTCTTTAATTTCTTTCTTTAAGGACTCAAAGTTCTTGTTATACAGGTCTTTCACTTGTTTGGTTAGCATTACCCCAAGATAGTTCAGGTTGTTTGTAGATATTTTAAAGGGTGATATTTCTCTGATATCTTTCTCAGCCCATTTATTGTCTGTATATATTAGGACTACTAATTTTTTTAGTTAATCTTGCATCCTGCCACTTTGCTAAAGGTGTTTATCAGCTGAAGGAGTTCCCTGGTAAAGTTTTTCAGGTCACTTATGTAAACTATCATATCATCTGCAAATAATGAAAGTTTGAATTCTTCCTTTCTAATTCAAGGTATCCCCTTGTTGTTGTGTTATTGCTCTAGCTAGAACTTCAAATACAATATTGAAGAGATATGGAGAGAGTGAACAGCCTTGTCTTGTTCCTGATTTTAGAGGAATCACCTTGAGTTTCTCTCCATTTTCTTTGAAGTTGGCTGATGGTTTGCTGTATATTGTTTTTATTATGTTCAGGTATGTTCTTGTTATCCTTGATGTCTCCAAGTTCTTTATCATGAAGGGGTGTTGGATTTTGTCAAAGGTATTTTCAGCATCTAGTGAGATGATCATGTGGCTTTTCTTTTTCAGTTTGTTTATATGGTGGATTACATTGATGAATTTTTGTATGTTGAACCAACCCTGGGAGGAAGCCTACTTGATCATGGTGGATGATTTTTCTGATGTATTCTTGGATTCAATTTGCCTGTAGTTTATTGAGTATTTTTTGCATCAATGTTCATGAGAGATATTGCTCTGTAGTTCTCTTAGGTGTGTCTTTGTATGTCAAGGCCCCTCCCTAAGCTTGTGGTTTTTGCCTTTAAAAATGCCTGTGCCTGGGGCACGGGGCTGTTCTCTAGCCTGCATGCTGAGAGAGCCCGTTTGTACAAACATGCACCTTTCATTAAAGCCTCATGCTGTTTGCATCAAGTTTCTGCCTTCTACCTGGTGGTTGGGGTGGCTATAGTCCTGGGAAAAGATTCTAGAGGCCTGAGCTTCTGGGGGTCTTACATCAGGATACAATGACAGTGGAGGCTGCATTGCCTTAGAACCCATACTGTTGACAAAAATGAGAAATCTCAGTGATACAGGATGATAGACCTCAGAGATCAGCTAAGCCAAGCTCTCATCTTGCAAATGAAATCACAGCCAGAGTACTGGGGGACACCTGTAATCTATGCACTTGGGAAGCAGACATTAGAGGCAGAAGGATCAGGTCAAGGTCAATAGCAGCTACATAGTGAGTTTGAGTCCATCCCAGGCTATGTGAGATTCTGTCTAAAAAGAAAACAAAACAATAGAAACATCAGTACTCAATAAAGCAGAAAAATTTCACCTGTAATCTAAAAGACTCAAAAAGTAAATTGACAAAACTGAAGAGTAAAAGGCATGAGAATTATTGTTACCAGAACCACTGGCTTCCAAAGTTGCCTCTGCTGCTCTCTAGCTACTGTGGAGCCGCAGGTTGATTTCTGTCATTCAAAATTTAAATCCTCATATCCTAACCTTCACGACCCCATAATGTGACCAAAATAGAGATCATAAAGAAGTAATTGAGTTGAAGCAAGGGCATTAGGATATGGATGGGCCCTAACCTAATATGACTGATGTACTTAGAAAATGGCACAGTCATACCTAGCCCAATAACAAGCTAAAGATACAGCCTAGAATAAATCTATCTTTGTGAATTTATTTTATTGGCATTGATAATTTTATGTAATTATGAATTTCATTGTATTTTCATACATATGTAAATGTATTGATTGTTTTGGGCCCCCTAAATTCTTTTGTTCCCCTCCCAGTCCCAATGTTCTTCATACTTTGTCCCTCTTCTACTTTCATTTCTTGATTGACTGACTGACTGACTGACTGGCTGACTGATGACTGACTGATGACCCAATGACTTTACTTAGCATTATATATACAGTACTGGCTAAGGGATTATTTATAGGAGCCTGGGCTTCTTACCAGTGACTATAGCACTGGAAAAAAAAATGTCTTACTCTCCCACAGTAACCATTGACTGTCTACAGATACTCAGGGAAGAATAGGGCATTATGAGCTGTATCCCCTAGCTACAGTGGCTGCTTATAGGCTCTGCCTTGGAGAAAGAAGGGCCATAGGACCTTCTCCTTCTTGTGACAGGATACTGACACACCAAATCTTGCACAGATCTTAAAATAGTAATCACAACTTTTGTGATTACTAGAGTGTAATGGCAGTGTCACTTCCTAAAAGCAGTGTGGAAGCTCATTCAGCTCCTCCCTCTGCTTCATATATTATTATTGCTCTATCTTCCTCAGCATTATCTGAGCCTCAGAGGGGGCTACAGAAGTCCCTCTTGAGGCTGAGCATACAACTGATCCTTATTCTCAGCACTTTGACTAGCTGCAAGTCTCTACAGTTACCTCTGCCCACAACAGGAAGGAATTCCTTTGACCAAAGCTGATAATGACATTAATCTATGTGAATAGACATAATTGCTTAGATGTCCTGATAGGTAAATCATTCCCTTTTAGAAAAACAATAACAGTTGCTCCCCCACTAAGGTCTATGCTCTCCTCGGGCACTGGCTTTCAACCAGGCTTACACTATAAAAGGTGTAGATCCATTCCTATGGGCCAGGCCACATATTAAATCAAAGAGCCATCGGTTACCTTTATTGTAGACTTGCCATGATTGCACCAATGAGCATGTCTTGCCTGTCCTATCAGTAGGGCAGCACACAGGGTCCATGACCTTTAAAGACAGCTTTCCCTGGCAGCCTACACAGTATCCTCCCTGACAGCCTACACAGTACCCTCTAGCATTATTTCATTGCACAAAGGGAGGGGCCTTCATCCCAATTACAATTTGATTTCTCTATGTCCTGGAACAGAACATGTAGTATAATCAGCAGCAAGATCTTTCCATGGAATAAATCTTTTAGCATCAGTCTCAGCAACAGGCAGTCCCACCAATATCTCAGTTTCATACTTCTGACTTCAGAACTACAAGAAAATAAAACTCTTATAGCTCAAGGCACTTGGCTTCTGGTCTTTCATACCTGCCCTGGAACAAAAACTTGTGCAACCCGCACAGATACTCATTTTAAAAATTCACATTCCTCTTCTCTTTGCAATCCCATGCCCTATAATAATGATATTTAGCATTTGGAGTGGATCTCTTCATAACTTATGACTCACTGATTTATATTTAGTAGAAACTTGTAGTGACATATTATTTATGACTTATTAAAGCCACTGGAGATCAAAATAGCAAAGCAGCCACACTAGTTAGCTATAGAAGCTAGGTGGTAGTGACACACAACTTTAATCCCAGGACTCAGGCCTAAGAGGTAGATGGATCTCTGTTAGTTCAAGGCCACACTGACTACAGGAAATGGATTCAGCTTTAAAAAAAAAAAAAAGGCTCACACAAAGGTGATCTCAGTACCTGGGATCACATGTCTTTAATCCCAAGCACTAGGGAGGTGGACATAGGAGTGATATGGCTAGACAGAGAAAGGAATATAAGTAAGGAGGAGGAGGAGACAGGATCCGAGAGTGTTTTGCCTCCGAGGATTTGTGGAGACAGGATTGCCATTTCAACTGGCCTCGCTACTTTGCTTCTCTGATCTTCAGCTTGAAGACTGAAGACTGTTCCAATAGCAGTCATTGGGTCTTTATTTTTCATGCCACAGAAACTGCCAACATCAGTAATCCAAAATTCTTCAGTTTAGCCTCAGGCAGATTTTTTTGGGTAAGGACAGAAAACAACCAGTGATCTTTGCCAAAATATCACTAATATTCTTCTCTTCTGAAACCTCTTGAAGTAGGCCATCATAATCTACATTGCTCTCAGTACCACTGCCTTTCAGACTCCTACCAGTAGGCCAATTAAGCCCTACTTAAAACATTAAACTACTTTCCTAATCTAAAGTACATTCTGTGAACAAGCAGCATGGTCAGGCCTGCCATAGCAAAACCCCACGCCTGGTACCAACTCCTGTCTTAGTGTTCTATTGCTGTGAAGAAACACCATGACAAAGGCAACTCTTTTAAAATAAAGCATTTCGTATGTGAGGCCACTGGCAGTGGGTTCAAGATCTAACTCTAAAGCACAAACTGACTTATTGGAGCCCATTCTATATGGAGAAATACCTTGCTCAGCCTTGACACAGGGGTGGGGATGGGGAGGCAATTTAGTCCTGCCTCAACGAGATGATGGAACATGGTAAACTTTCTAGGGGAGGCCTTACCCTCTCTGAGGAGCATATGGGAGGTGGGGGAGAGTGGGGGCAGTGGGAGAAGAGGAAGGAGGGGGGACTGGGATTGGAATGTAAAAAATAAACTGATTAAAAATATATTGAAAAAAAGGAAGCATTTAGTTGGGGCTTCCTTACAGCTTCAGAGGTTTAGTTCATTGTCATCATGGTGGGGAGCATGGTGACATGCACGCAGATATAGTTCTGGAGAAGTAAAGCTCTACCCAGATCCATGGGCAGCAGGAAGAGAGGGAGCCATTGGGCCTAGCATGGGCTTCTGAAATGTCAAAGCTCACCCCCAGTGACAAACTTCCTCTAAGAAGGCCAGATATCCTAATCCTTTCGAATAGTGTCACTCCCTGGTAACCAAGCATTCAAGTCTATGAGCCTATGGGGGAGGGGGAAGCATCCTTATTCAAACCACCACAAACATTGTATATGGATTTTACATCTGGGAAAAAATATATTTAGAGCAAAGGATCTGATTAGAGCCTTACATAAAAGCCTTGGTTGCATTTGGTTATAATAAAGAAAGTTAAGTCATGACCACTTTATTCTCAACTGCACAGAAATTGCATCTCTTCATATATCCTGGTTTCTGTTTTTGAAGGGCTGTAGCCTTCAGAAACTATTGGTATTGCCACTGCCAAGGTTTATGCCATCGTTATTTATGCATTTTAAAACAAGTCAAAAATGTTAGTGCCAACAGTCAGGCTTAGGCTAACATCTGGCAGCTGGTGGTTTGTTTAACTAGAGAGTAATATCCCATTTCTATCAAACCACAACAAGGTCTCTGCCCACCTTTATCCACCCTCATTTTGGGGGGGTTGTTTTGTTTTGTTTTGTTTTGTTATCAGCAGCCTTAAAGTCTTTCGAACAGCCAAACATTTCATGCATTCTAGACTCTGTTCATGAATTCTACTTGCGAGGTAGCAGGAAATAGCCCACAGACTATGGTGATTAGAGGCACATACCAAGAGTCTGAGGCCATGTTAAAGGCTTTTATGGAGCCAACTCTGCTGAAGTCAGGGCTCCTGGGAGAGAAGAACATGCATAAAGCATTTCTATTGCTGAGCAAATCAGCCATGACTTACTATGCAGATCTGCAGGGAAATGAAGGAAGAGAGTTGAGCATGAAAAATGCACTGGGTTGCAAATGCTTCTGTCATGTCAACACAAGCTGAGATTGGCACATCAGAAGAGCGGCTCATCTCCGACAGATTGCTCATGTGTTCCTTAAGAAAATGAGAATTTAGTATGAGATTAAATCATAAATTATTCATTTGTAATTTTTTTCATTTTATTTTAGAACATAGTCCTGGTCATTTCTTAAGTGAATTTCTCCCTCATCTCATCATTCACAATGCAGACAATTTTCAATGACAGAAGCAGATCTTACACAGAGGCCATGCAATTTGCCCTGCTTGGTGGAAGAGATCATGACTCTCACCTATGGCCCCCTTCCCAGGCCAGTGACACCTTCAGCCAGTGAAGGCTACTGAAGTGTCACTGGATACCACTTGAAAAATAAAATTCACATCAAATTTATAAGAACAAGTACTTTTTTCACTAATGCCAAACCTCAAAATCACCATGATTTTCCTCTATGAAATGGCTGGATATTTTATATGCTTTATTTCTGTCTCATTGGTAAACTATTCATTGGTTTATTGTCCTCAGGTCCTCTAGGAAACCTCACAAGTCCTTATTACACTCTTTGGTATTAAATTTGCTGTTAGGATCTTTGATTTATCTGCTGGGCTAACTCACATGTAAACAGACATCTCTGTTTAAACTACTGCAAAATTTAAAACTTAAAAAAAAAAAGTCCTTCCTGAGATGCTCAAGGCTTTGTGTGTAAAGCTCTGACCTTGAGGTTTGTGGACAACAGGAAGATGAGGATGAGGAGGAAGAAATGTTGGTAGTTGTTTCATGTTGTTGACAGAAAACAAAAATGTGAAGGAGGAAATAGGAGAATTGCCATTTTGGAGTCATTTCCAAGGCAAGCTAAGGCTTTCTGTGTGGATATAGTAATCTCCTTCAAATGAGGAGGTGAATCAATCAGCGTGAAGTGTCTGTGAAGTTGCATAAACAAAGCAATAAATAATGACAATCTGATGAACACTCAGCCCAAGCCCACCCCTTGTCTGTCCTCACCTTACCCAGATATATAAATGTAAAAATTATCTGTATTAGACACCACAGTGATTTTCTTTCTAACTGCTTTATAAAATTGTTAGGATGAAATTTGAACAGAAAAAAAAAGAGAACTGTAATCACTTAGCTACCTATTGAGACAATCTGATTGAATGGGGAATACCCAGAAGTCTTTAAAAGATGCTGTCTTCCTACTACTCTCCTCTAATTGACCTTAGACAGTAGAGTATCGCCCCTCATGTAACTGCAGACATGAAGATAGGTTGTTCTTTGACATTTTTAAAACACTGTAATATATGGGAAGATAATTAATAAAAACAATTGTTAACTACTCCAAATACACTTCTAGTTATGGAATGCATACTACCTGTATAAGCAGCCTACCAGAATTATCTTAACTATTCCTAATACTATTTATTGCATCCTTATAACATAAAACAACAGCAAAGATATACAAGGAGCCTGGTCCATGCCTTCAAGAATGCTCAAAATCAGTTTGCTTTGGTTTTGTTTTACACAAGATAAATGGCCTTTAATTTTCAAAGTAGGCAGAAAATGTGAACAATGATTTTCATATCACACCTTCAAATAATCGTGTAATCAATTCTCATGCTCAAGAGTGAGAAATGACAAGCAGTATAAATAAACCACACACTCTTAAACATACACTTGCCTATGGGTTACAGAGAACAGCACAGCCATGACATCAGCCTTAAGATATCATTTTTTGAGGAAACACTGTGATTCAATTTAATCTTTACTTACTTAGAACTGGGGGATATTCTAGATAAGGCAGGGAAGGGATATGATGAAATTTTATTCATGAAAAAGAGTAACAAGAAGTTATTGATTTTTAGGTTTAAAAACACTAAAGAGAGATGTTCAGCTGAAAAATAATAAACACCTTTATATTTATTTCTTTTGCTTTCTTCCCTGAAGAATTATTTTGAACAATATATGTAACATTTTGGTAAGGTAAAGTGGGGCTTTCATTTTTAATTTTTGAGATTATAATGTCAAGAGTCAAAAAACTACTCTGTGGTATTTTCATAGATAAACTGAACACATATTCAAAGTCATGATTGTGCTTGGGTATGATGACTCATTCCTGTAATCCCAACACTTAGGAGTCTGAGGGAGGAGAATTGCCACAGTTGAAAGCCAGTGTAAGCAATACAAAATGTCACTGCAGCCTGGGTTACTGGCAACCTGAAGGGGGGAGAGAAAAGGAGGAAGAAGGAAGGGAGGAGGGAGGAAGGTAAAAGAAGAAAGAGATAGCACACTTCTTTGTCCTTGCGGTACCTCCAAGGCCTCTGAATCCTATAGACCAGTAGAACTGCTCCTTGCATCTTGATAACAGAAAAATAACATGGTTCAGTGGGTCTGACATGTCTGCATGCCAGTTTCCAAGAATAATCAATTAGCAGATCAGTTTAAAAAGGGAAGAACAGTTGTTAATTTTATGCTGGAGTCTGTTACTGGCACTGTTCAACTACTAAAGTGCTTTGGTTAAAGATCTGGATTATCTGCTTATCAAATTTGTGTATTACATAGCTGGCACAGATAGTGACTCCATGGGTTGCTCAAGTAAAAAGTGGATTGGTTTCAATGGGGGTAGAATGATGAATTGGATTACATGGAAATACCGAGATAAATATAAAGGCCTGACATGTGGATTTATAAAAATGTCTAAGTATGTAAGAGAGATGATACAAGATTGTGGTGTGCCCCCACAGCCTGCAGTTCTCATTTGGAATCCAGCATTTGCTAAATTCCTGAATACCAACATTAATGGGTCACAGGTATTTTCATTATTTCAATTTTACATATTTCAGGGACAATTTTCTCTCTCTCTTAAAAATGACAAAAGGCAAATCTGGGGTTGGGCACAAAGCTTTCTCACTGTGAAGTCTTATTTCCAGTCCACTACCACATATACAAAGCAGTAAATGCACTGCAATAACTAATGCAAACTGGTGGCACACTGTCAGAAGCATAATGTTGAAACAAAGGAGGGAGTGACCTCCCTGAAGATAGTGACAACAGCATTTTTGAAAATATAATTGGAAAAGCACACAACCAGCATTCAACAAAACAGAAAGAGAAAAATAAGTTGGGTAACACTGAGCATAAGAAATCACACACAAAGGAGGGCATGCTGTTAGATCCCACCGATTTAACGAAAAAGATCATCTATGTAAACCAGAACAAAGTCACCTCCAAGAGTGCTGTCTACAAAGGTATGTGGGGTATTGTCTTGGATGGTGGGAGTGATTTTATTGAGGTGAATGTTATAGAAGGTTTTTACTATTCTCCACCTCACTATACTGTACATGAGATCTGTGTGTTTTATACAGAATGGTCTAAGAAAAAGTAATGAGATTCTGGGTGCCAACAGATAGTAAACTTTCAAAAAAGCATGGCCTACAATGAAATGTAAAATCTGGGTAATATTGCTTTCAAAGATCCATTAGCAAGAGTCCAGAAAATAGGGAGAATGAGATATGATAATCATGTTAACTTTATAGCATTCTATATATAAATGAAAATATAAACAGTCATAATTACTTTTTTGGTATAAACAAAAATTAACATGTAGAAATTTCATCATAATATAAGAAATAATTCCTATAGTTGAAGTAATTCAAATGTGGGATTACAAATTCCTATTCTTCACCATCCCAGGTGAAGTGGAACAGCTCCCTCCTCAGTAGAGGTTTGTGAAGAAATGCTAGCACCTGAGGTGACTTCTCCACCATTGTGGGGTTGAACAGATGTGTCTTCTGAGATGCACTTGGAGCCTGTGTGAACAAAGCTCAGATTTTACACACAGGTATCTAGACTCAATTTCACTCCCAATCCACATCCAATCCCAACAGCACACAGCTACCCTATGTCCACAAACCCATACTACACTGAGTAGTATAAGCAACTTTCTCTACTCCAACCCCACCACTTGTCTAATCTCAGATTCTGAAAAAACGGTGATTTTAAAAGATCTTCATTTTCAGGTTTAGGGATGTTCCATGATCATGACTGAGCCTAGATGGTATCCTTGTACCATGTGTTTAACACTTATTTAGACATTGGTATTGACCTAGCTGTGGGCACTGGAGAGATACCAGAAAACAAAGACAATTCCATATTGGAGAGATCCATTCTCCTTAGTACAGGTGGAGTGGCTTAGGACAAGAATGCTTCTGTTCTTTAGACAGTCCCATAACATCTAACCCTGCTGGGAACATTGTGGATAACAAAAACCTGCCCGTTATCTTGAAGTGAGAAATGTACCCAGTATGAACATGTAGGAACTCCAGGGAAAGACAAGGCTTACTCAAGACTTAGTCATGATCTTTTGCTACTAACTCAGTACAAAATCTCTGTTAGGTGTCAGATGTTTGATGAAAGGTCCATTCTCACTATGTTTCTACACTAAGTAACAAACCAATGCATTGTGGCTCAATGGGTTTTCTCTGAATTTATAATTAGAGTAATGTTATGCCCCAGAAAGGCTCTAAGAGCCTTAGCAGAGCTTAACAAAATGGACTTCAATAAAACAGAAAAGTCGGTGCTACCAAGCTATGTCCAATAAAGCACAGAGTCTATTAGTAATGTTAATTTATAATTTCAAACACAGGGATAAAATTCTTCACAATGGGTGCTTTAAATTAGGTGAGAAGTCTGGGTACCAAATTCTGAGAGCAGCAAATCCATCCAGAATAAAAACACAGAAAACAATCTCTGCAGCCGTAGCTTTGGGGAGTTGCCTTTAACCCTGCTTAATGAGCCAATATAAAATGTTTAAGGGCACACCAATGCAAGAAGTTAAATTGATCAGACCTGCATTTTAAAGCATTGAAACACTGGCCCTAAACATCCTGAATTGATTTTCAAAGAAACAAAATAGGAATTTATTACACACATATCAGGAAATGGGGAGCTCCAGAGGGAATTTACATAAATTATGCACATATGAGGCTAGGAATCACTGTTACTACAGTGCTCTGTCTATCCACTACTTTGATGTGGAATCAATCTCCTCTCCCTTGGGTCTTCTCACCTTTCATCTGTGCAGTCTTTCATGGGGTCTCTAGTACCACCTGCCACATCTCCATGTTAAAATTTCAGCATGGCATGAAAACATGTTTTCTCAAAGGCACAAAGTCATCAGGATAGTGAGTGCATGGTCTGTGTGTACAAATTTGTAAATCTGAACACCCAGACCTTTGGGAGAGTGTAGAAAGGGGAAAGAAAGGTAAACTCATGCAGGAAATTCCAACTCCATTGAGAAGCAGAACACTGCAAAAGGCTTTCGGAAAGGGCAAGCCATGGTGGGTATTTGGCTCCCTGCGGCATAAAACTTGGGAGCCCATCAGAGCATCCCTGTCTGCTTGATATTTAGAAATTTTTACACTTGTGTAGTTTATCATCCAGTTAAACATTTAAGCTAAACCTCATTGTGACATCATAAACTGCTTCATAAGACTAGAAGTAAGTTTATTCAACCTTGGTGACTTTTTCTAAGTCACCCCCATATCATCTAAATCATCCTGTATTATAGCGGAAAAATCCCAGAAAGTGACATGGCTAGAGGGAGCTGTCATCTGGCCCTGTGGGCTTCCCCTGGGCAGATGACACACTGATGAAATGGAAGTGTCAGTGACTGACCTGTTTTAACATTAACATTAGAGTTTTTGAAGAATTTGGAAATAATATATATGTTTATTTACATATATGGAAAGAGGCATGGTGGAAAATGCAAAATAGGTCAGTCTATAAATAAATGCTTAGAAACGAAGAAAGAGTAGAGTGGGGCAAGAGAAGGCAAACAATTACACTTTTAACTGGATAAGGCTTTTTTTTTTTTTAAGAAAGCCAAAATTCACTGTCACAGCGACTGTTCACAATCTGGAGGGGGGAAAGTTGGAATGGTGTAAGACACTATGCTACATGCAATTGGGATATATAAAGAGAATCTCTATTTTAGCATTGATAGTTGCTTGGAGGATTTATGCAAGAAAGCAAGACAGCTGGGTACACCGAGAGGTCCTCACATATAAGGGGCACATGAAATCTAACAGGTTTACCAGAGGTTTACCATGGGGAAAAATATGGAATAGAGGAAATGATTCATGCTTATACACAGGAATTTTATGACTGGAAAATTCAAGATACAAGGAGGAACAGAGAGAGGCTCAACTGTATATTAATATAGTTTGAATCAACTGGAAATTTAAACTGCTAGTTACAAGTAAGAACTCTTACCCTAATGCTATGCCAATTTAGAGTTAAGTCTAGAATAATGCAGCTGGATGGGTGTTCTTTCTACCAAACCTGTTACCAGAAGTACACCCAAGGTGATTAATGGTCTCTAAAAATGGTAGATCAACCATATATGTTACTTTAAGTAAAGGCCAGGGAAACAGCTAAATCAGTAAAGCACTTACTATGAAAGAATAGGGACCTGAGTTTGGGTCCCAACACCCACATTAAGGGACTCCTCAGGCTTGTTGGCTCCAGGTTAGTGAAATAGGTAAGCTCTGTGTTCAGTCAGTCACAAAATAAGATGAGATGCAGAGCCATAGAAAAAGACATTATGACTCAACCTCTGACCTGTCGCCACACACCTGCACATTCACCTTCACTTACAGATAAACCTACACACACACACACACACACAGAGAGAGAGAGAGAGAGAGACAGAGAGAGACAGAGACAGAGAGAGAGACAGAGAGAGGGGGGAGGGGGACTTGATACTAAATGGTTGTTTTCCCTTCCAGATTTGATTTGGTATTTTTTTGCACTATTTCCTATTGACAAGCAAGTATAATGTTCTCCCTAATGTTATCAAAATTGAATTAATAAAAAATTGAGGGTCAAAACAGAAAGATGGTTCAGTGGGTAAAGGCACTTGCCACCAAGCCTGATGACAAGAGCTCAATCTCCAGGACCCACATGTGACAGGAGCAAACTGACTCACAAAAGTTGTTTAAAAAGAAGAAAAGAGAAATTATGAGACAGACATATTGACTATAAGTTTATTATAAGGACTGGCAGAATGGGGAGACTAAGAGGAGGAACAGGGTAATGGCTGACCGCCATGGCCGGTCGCCATAGAGAGACAGAGCGGGAAACAGAGAGAGGGGACAGAGAGCAGGAACAGGGGGAGAGAGAGAGAGAGAGGGCAGGGGCCTATCTTTTAAAGGGGTCCTCCAGGTAATATTCAACCTTTCCCCAGTCCCAAATTCCCTTCACTCATATTGGGACTCCTCGGGAACCCCTCCCTCATCTTACAATCTTCCCCTCAAGTGACAGGACCTAAGAAATTTTTTTTTCTAAACTCAACCTTGTCTTCTGCTCTGTCAACATCTTGCCAGGTCTAAGAGGCACCAGGGAGTTCCATACAGCCTGGACTACAATGAAACAACCAGCTTCCCCAGGACGTGGCAACACCCCAACCTTCTCGGGTCCCCCAAAGATGGTCAACGCCCCCCATGTCAGCAGGAAGCAGTCTTAAGAAGTCGACGCCCTTATTCCTTAACCTGCCATGTCTAAACACCCACCTTTTTTTAATAATAAGTAGAGGTGGGAATGAAAGGTTCAGGCATTATGCTGGCCTGCCCCTGTTACCTGGTGGAATCCACTCAGGCAATACCCTGGTCAGCCCAAGGTTCCATGGGAAAGAAGTCTGTACGCAGGTGCAGAGGACCCCTTTAAAAGATAGGCCCCTGCCCTCTCTCTCTCTCTCTCCCCCTGTTCCTGCTCTCTGTCCCCTCTCTCTGTTTCCCCGCTCTGTCTCTCTATGGCGACCGGCCATGGCGGTCAGCCATTACCCTGTTCCTCCTCTTAGTCTCCCCATTCTGCCGGTCCTTATAATAAACTTATAGTCAATATGTCTGTCTCAATATTTCTCTTTTCTTCTTTTTAAACAAAAGAATAACACTGACAGCTTCACAAGTGCCCGAGTACACTTGGACCTTTACCCACACAACACACATAAATAAATGAATGTCATTTAAAAAAACAATGTTCATGTGGGTTTCCCAACAGAGGCAGCCAGGGCTATCTCTGACTCTTCTGTCTACTTGTGGGGCCCTTTTCTTCCTATTGAGCTGCCTTGTCCAACCCAGGTGTGATGGTATGTGCCTGGTCTTGTTACAGCTTGCTATACTGAGTTTGCTTGATGTCCCCGGGAGGCCTGCTCTTTTATGACTGGAGGTGGAGGGAGGGTGAGGCTGGAGGAGAAGGGAGGTGGTGGGGAGAGATTGGGAAAGGGAGAGAGGGGAAACTGGCTTTCGGAATGCAACATATAAGAGAAGAATTTTAAAAGGCAATAATAATAAATTGGAAAATTAACCTCCAAAACTGTATAGTCTATAAGGATAGAGAAGTAGTGAAGTACTATAGTTCCTGACTGCATGTCAATGACTACAAAATCATAGGCATTTCCCAAGCGGGGACCAGAGAGTCAAACATATATGGCCTGCTTAAGTAAAATGTGATCCTACATAAGTAGGGGCCAGTGGTAAGATTTTTAAGAAATTCTTATTCCAAGCCATTGGCACCCCATAGATCCATCAAAGGTAACATGTTTATTACATGATAGCTGCAATGGTGTGCCTCCACCCTACAAACTGTTGCACATGCATTTTGAGTTATATACTTCAAAGCAAGATTTGTACTTTATAAAATGATAATAAGCACTATTGGAATAATTACAGTGTCAGCAAACACAGTTTTAGTTTTAATATTTTATCAATTGTATATAGTTTCTAGGAATGTATTTTAGTTCTATTGATTTATTTTTAAATAATGAGGCAATTTTACCTCATATTATCTATGTGCTTAGAATACGATATAGAAGTGGTTCTCAGGCCATTTTGCCAATATGGAAACTTGGTATAAATAAGAAAATTTAGACTTTTGATACTCAAGACAATTTATGTCTCTATAAAATTATTGTAGTAAACTGATCATATTTAGTATATAAGCAATATCTAGGATAAATGTGGTTATCCTCACAGGTCATAACATTGTGTGTGTGTGTGTGTGTGTGTGTGTGTGTGTGTGTGTGTGTGTGTATGTGTGTGAGAGAGAGACAGAGAGACAGAGAGACAGAGACAGAGACAGATGAGCCATAGCTCAGTGCATGAAAAAGTAAGAACTAAATATTAGAATATTTTGCAGTCCTGCAGAGACTCACAGCCAGACATTATATGGAACAGGAGTCCTTGGAACACACAGCTGTAAATGAGATGCCTCCATCAAATCTCTCCCCTCAGAGTTCAGGGAACATCACAAAACAGGAGAAGGAAAAAGTATAAGATCCAGAGGGGAACAGACAACACCAGGAGAACAAGGCCCTTTGAATCAACTAAGTAAGGATATATGCGCTCACAGAGACTGAAGCAGGAAGCACAGGGTCTGTACCAGGTCCTCTGTGTATACAGCTTTCAGCTTAGTATTTTATGGGACTTAGTATTTTTATAGTATTTTATGAGTGTGTGAACAAGTCTCTGATTCTTGTGCTTGTTCCTGGGGCTCTTTTACATCAGTTGGTTTGTCTTGTCCAGGCTCAATGAGCTGGTTTTTGTTTAAACATATCTTTTACTTTGCCATACTTGTTTGTTATCTCTTAGAAGCCTGTTCTTTTCTAATGAAAGACAGATAGAAAGGGAGTTGATTTGGAGGAGAAGGGAGATAGAGGAAAAATAGGAGTAATAGAGAAAGGGGAACTATAATCAGGAAAAAGTGGGGAGAAAACGAATATTTCACAGTCCACTAGATCAACCATAAGGTCGGCCATCACAACGTGTAGCATTTTAAATTTGGGTCATAACTGAATTTTAATCATACCCTTAAGGAACCAATCCTAACTACTGAGGAGGATGCATAAATTTAACAATTATTTGATATTTACTTCACAGGAGACAGACCAGGGGGGTGAGCAGGAAGCTTTGAGTGGGAGCTAGCCTGGAGATAATGGTAGTTTGGGAGAGAGGAAGTAGTAGCTGACCATAACAAATCAAATTGACCAGTGAGTTTCTTCGCCTTTATGGTTTGTCCCATAGCATTTTCTTTTCCTTTATAAAAGTACCTGCCTGCCCCCACCAGAAAAAAATCTATACTGACTATTACAGAGGTTGTAATAGCCCTTGAAGGACTTAGAACAACATAGGGCTGGGAGAAGACCAATAGTTATCTTAACCTGATTGCATCACTACTTATGTGGGTACTTTCATAAATCCTTGAGAGAGGATAATTGAAAGAGAGATAGGAATGGAAATGAGCAGAACTGGTATAAAATAAAAGCATGGCTAAATAAGGTTATAATGTCTCAGGCAATAGGTTACCTTTTCAAATTAAACTTAATCTTATTGAATGAACTAAATGAAAAAGTTAGTAGATTAACATGGGAGACTACAGTAGTGCCAATTAAAAATTAAAAAATTGAATTCATAAATTTAAATTGTAATAAATTGGTGAGAAAGTAGCCAGAGAAATGAGCAACATGAATGAACATTCAATAAAAAACCTGTAGCCCTTAAGAAGCAGAACATCATCTGACACCAGGGATCTGCGCACCGGGCTGAATTTGGCGACAGGATCCAACACACTGAGCACCTGGTGGCAGTTCTGTCTCCATCTGCCAGGCCAGAGGGGCCCAACACACCCAAACACTGCCGATGCCCCAGTAACAGTGACACCTCCATCCACGAGAAGAGGACAGACATCAGAATATTGGATCTGTTTGCATCTACTAGAAGACAAACTTGGTCCCATACCCACCAGGAGAGCAAGAAACTCCTGCTACACCCACAAGAAGAAAGAATGAGAAGAGGACAAGGTAAAAGCAAATTCAACAACAGAAAACTCAATATGACACCATGGGAGACTAGGATCCATACACCAGCAAGACCTGAAAATCACAATGCAGATGAACCAGAAGAGAATGACCTTTAAAACATCTTCAGAAAAATGATAGAGGACATCAAAGAGGACATGAGAAAATCCCTTAAAGAAATGGAAGAAAAAACAAACAAAAAATACAAAATATCAACAAATCTCTCAAGGAAACAGTTCAAGACCGAAAAACTGAAATAGAGACAATAAAGAAAGCACAATCTGAGGGAATGCTGGAAATAGAAAAGCTGGGTAAAGGATCAGGAACTACAGATGTAAGCATAACCAATAGAATACAAGAGATGGAAGAGAGAATCTCAGGAGTTGAAGACACACTAATGGAAATAGATTCATCAACCAAAGAAAATCTGAAGTCTAACAAATCCCTAACACAAAATATCCAGGAAACATGGGATACAGTGAAAAGACCAAACCTAAGAATAATAGGTATAGAAGAAGGTGAAGAAATCCAACTCAAAGGCACAGAAAACATATTCAACAAAATCACAGAAGAAAACTTTCCCACACTAAAGAAAGACATGCCAATGAAAATACAAGAAGCCTACAGAACACCAAATAGACTAGATCAATAAAAAAGGTCTCCTCACCACATAATAATCAAAACACCAAACATTAAGAACAAAGAGAAAATATTAAGAGCAGCAAAAGAAAAAGGTCAAGTAACCTATAAAGGCAAACCTATCAGAATCACACCTGACTTTTCCATGGAAACTCTGAAAGCCAGAAGGTCCTGGATAGATATTCTACCTACACTATGAGACCATGGATGCCAGCCCAGACTACTATACCCAGCAAAGCTTTCAATCATTATAGATGGAGAAAACAAGATATTCCATGACAAAACAAGATTCAAACAATACATATCCACCAATCCAGCCCTACAGAAAGTATTGGAAGGAAAACTACAACCCAAGGAAGTTATCTACAACCAGAAAAATATAGGCAATAGATTACCCCACTTTACCAACAGCCAAAAGGAAAAAGGGATAGAATCCCACACATAATCTCGCCACCATCACCAAATCAAAAACAAACAAGAATGAATAATCAATGGTCATTAATATCCATCAACATTAATGGTTTTAATGGATAAGCAGACAGAATTCTTTCTTCTGCTGCATACAAGAAACACACCTCAACTTCAAAGACTGACGGTACCTAAAAATTAAAGGTTGGGGAAAGATTTTCCAATCAAATGGACCCAAGAAACAATCTGGGGTAGCAATCCTAATATCCAACAAATTGGACTTTAAACTAAAATCAATCAAAAGAGATGAAGAAGGTCACTTCCTACTTATCACAGGAGAAATCCATCAGGATGAAGTCTCAATTCTGAACATTTATGCCCCAAATACAAAGGCATCCATGTTTGTAACTGAAACATTACTAAAACTCAAATCACACATAAAACTGAACACACTTATAGTTGGAGACTTCAACACTTCAACACTCTCACCACTGGACAGGAACACCAAAGAGAAACTTAACAAAGAAACAAAAGAACTAATAGAAGTTATGGCACAATTGGACTTAGCAGATACCTATAGAACATTCCATACAAATACAAAACAATTTACCTTCTTCTCAGCACCACATGGAACCTTTTCTAAAATTGACCACATACCTGGCAACAGAGCAAATCTCAATAGGTACAAAAAATTGAAATAACCCCATGTCTTATCAGACCACCACGTTTTAAAATTAGAATTAAAAAGCAACACAAACTACAGAAAACCTACAAACTCATAGAAATTAAGTAACACCCAATTGCAAAATTCATGGGTCCAGGAAGAAATTTTAAAAAATAAATTAATTAATGATTTCCTAGAATTAAATGAGGATGCAGACACAACATATCCAAACCTATGGGGTACTTTCAAAGAAGGGCTAAGAGGAAAGTTCATAGCACTAAATGCCCACATGAAGAAACAGGAGAATAATCACACTAGAGAATTAACAGCACAACTGAAAGCTTTAGAAAACAAAGAAGCCAATATACCCCAAAGGAGCAGATGCCAGGAAATAATCAAATTGAGGGCTTAAATCAATAAAATTGAAACTAAGAGAACAATACAAAGAATCAATATAACATAGAGTTGGTTCTTTGGGAAAATCAACAAGATAGACAAACCTTTATCCAAACGTACCAAACAACAAAGAGTAAACATGCAAATTAATAAAATCAGGAAAGAAAAGGGTGACATAACAACAGACACAGAGGAAATCCAGAGAATCATCAGGTCATACTTCAAAAACCTATATTCCTCAAAATTTGAAAATCTAAAGGAAATGGACAATTTTCTGGACAGATTTCACTTACCAAAATTAAATCAAGAACAGATAAGCAACTTAAATAGACCTGTAACCCCTAATGAAATTGAAGCAGTCATCAGAAGTCTCCCAACCAAAAAAAGCCCAGGGCCAGATGGATTCACTGCAGAATCCAGAAATTCAAATACAGCTAATACCAATTCTCCTCAAAGTATTCCACACAATAGAAGAAGAAGGGTCATTACCAAACTCTTTTTATGAGGCTTCAATAACCTTGCTACACAAGCCACACAAAGACACAACTAAGAAAGAAAACTACAGACCAATATCCCTCATGAACATTGATGCAAAAATTCTCAATAAAATACTGGCAAATCGAATCCAAGAACACATCAGAGAAATCATCTATCATGATCAAGTAGGCTTCATCCCAGGGATGCAAGGATGGTTCAACATATGAAATCCATCAATGTAATCCATCATATAAACAGAATGAGGAAAACAAAAAACAAATGATCATCTCACTAGATGCCTCAAAAGGCTTTGACAAAATCCAACACCCCTGATAGAGTGCAGAGGTGAGCTGCTTCAGCCCCTGCCTTGGGCCCAACTTCTGCCTGCCCACCCTGGCAAATCCCGCCCCGGGATCTCCAGGCAGACTGAATCTGTACCTGAGGACCCTGGGACACTGACTCTGCTGAGAGTTCAGAGAGTGCAGAGGTGAGCAGCTTTGGTCCCTGTAGGGCCACCTTCTGCCTGTCGACTCTGGGAACTACTGCCCAAGGGTCTGCAGACAGCACGACTCTCGACCCCTGAGGACCAAGCAACCCAGAGTCTGCTGACATCTCTGCACCAGTGCTGCTCTCACCCACCTGGAGAGTGAGTGCCTCAGACCTGCCTGCACTCAACTTGAAACCCATTAGAGTATCAAAGTCAATTGCACACGCCTGAAGAGAACACCGGACCCATACACACCAGGAAAGGAAGTGACACTACCTGTCCCACTGGAAGAAGAGATGGGAAGATGACAATATAAGAACACATCCAACAACAGGAAAACCAATATGACACCACCAGAGTCTAGGGACTCTACACCAGCAAGACATGAACATCCCAACACAGAAGAATCAGAAGAGAGCAACCTTAAAAACAGCTTCATGCAGATGATAGAGAACCTAAGAGAGGAAATCAGAAAATCCTTCAGAGAAATGGAAGAAAAGACGAACTAAAAGATACAAGAAATCAAGGAAAGCCAAAAAAAAAAAAAAGCCAAGAAAATACAATTAAACAGCTGGAAACAGTTCAGGACCTGAAAACTGAATTAGAGACAATAAAGAAAACACAAACTGAGGGAATGCTGGAAGTGGAAAAGCTGATTAAACAATCAGGAACCACATATGCAAGCATAACCAACAGAATACGAGATGGAAGACAGAATCTCAGATGCTGAAGACAAACTAGAGGAAATAAACTCATCAAGCAAAGAAAATCTGAAGTCTAACAAATCCCTAACACAAAATATCCAGGAAATATGGGACGCCGTGAAAAGACCAAGCCTAAGGATAATAGGTATAGAAGAAGGTAAAGAAACCCAACTCAAAGGTGCAGAAAACATATTCAACAAAATCATAGAAGAAAATTTTCCCAACCTAAAGAAAAACATGCCAATAAAAGTACAAGAAGCCTAAAGAAGCCAAATAGAGTGGACCACAAAAGAAAGTCCCCTTGTCACATAATAATTAAAACACCAAACTTACAGAATAAAGAAAAAATATTAAGCAAGGGAAAAAGGCCAGGTAACATATAAAGGCAAAACTACCAGAATTACACCAGACTTCTCCATGGAAACTCTGAAAGCCAGAAGGACCTGGATATTCTACCAACTCTGAGAGAACACGGATGCCAGCCCAGACTACTATGCCCAGCAAAGCTTTCAATCACTATAAATGGAGAAAACAAGATATTCTACGACAAAACCAGATTTAAATAATATGTAACAACTAATCCAGCCCTACAGAAAGTATTGGAAGGAAAACTCCAATCTAAGGAAATTAACTATACTCACATAAACATAGGCAATAGATAATCCCACTCTACAAAAACACAAAATAAAAGGCAGGGTAAATCCACGTATAATACCAGTACCAACAACAAATCAAAAACAAACAAGAATAACAATAAACACTCAATGGACCTTAATTTCCCTCAATATTAATGGTCTTAACTCGCCTATAAAAAGACACAGGCTAACAGATTGGATATGAAGATAGAATCCATCCTTCTGCTGCATACAAGAAACACACCTTGAATTCAAAGACAGACATTACCTCAGAGTAAAGGGTTGGGATAAGATACTCCAATCAAATGGACCCAAGAAACAAGTTGGGGTAGCTATCCTAGTATCTAACAAGTTAGAATTCAAACTAAAATCAATCAAAAGACATGAAGAAGGTCATTTCATATTCATCAGATGAAAAATCCACCAGGAAGAATTTTCAGTTCTAAACATCTATGCCCCAAATACAAAGGCACCAACATTCATAAAAGAAACATTATTAAAACTCAAATCACAAATAAGGACTCAAGACAGTTATAGTGGGAGACTTCAACACCCCACTCTCACCACTGGACAGGACCACCAGACAGAAACTTAACAAAGAGACAAAGCAACTAACAGAAGTTATGACCCAATTGGGATTAACAGACATTTATAGAACTTTCTATCCAAACACAAAAGAATATACCTTCTTTTCAGCATCACATGGAACCTTCTCAAAAATCGACCACATTCTTGACAACATAGCAAACCACAACAGGTACAAAAAAATTTGGATAATTTCCTGTGTCTTATCAGACCACCATTCTTTAAAGTTAGAAATCAAAAAACAAAACAAATTGCAGAAAACCTACCAACTCATGGAAATTGAACAATACACAATTGCAACATTCCTGGGTCAAAGAAGAAATAAAGAAAGAAATTAAAGACTTCCTAGAATTCAATGAAAATGTAGAAACAACATACCCAAACTTATGGGACACTTTGAAATCAATACTAAGAGGAAAGTTCATAGTTCTAAGTGCTCACATGAAGAAACTAGAGAATAGCCACACCAGAGAGTTGACATCACAGCTGAAAGCTCTAGAAAAATGGAAGCAAATTCACCCCCAGAGGAACAGATGCCATCAACCTGAGGGCAAAAATCAATAAAGTAGAAACAAAGAAAACAATTCAAAGAATCAATATAACAAAGAGTTGGTTGTTCGAGAAAATCAACAAGATAGACAAACTTTTATCCAAACTAAACAAAAGGCAGAGAGAGAATATGCAAATTAACAAAATCAGAAATGAAAAGTGGGACATAACAACAGACACTGAGGAAATCTAGAGAATCTTCAGTTCATACTTTGAAAACCTGTACTCCACAAAATTTGAAAATTTAAAGGAAATGGACAATTTTCTGGACAGTTATCATTTACCAAAATTGAATCAAGAACAGATAAACAACTTAAACAGACCTATAACCTCTAAGTAAATAGAGATTGTCATTAAAAATCTCCCAACCAAAAAAAGCCCTGGGCCAGATGGATTCACTGCAGAATTCTACCAGAAATCCAAAGAAGAGATAATACCAATACTCCTCAAATTGTTCCACAAAATAGAAGCAGAAGGGACATTGTCAAACTCTTTTTAAAAGGCTACAATAACCTTGATACCCAAACCACACAAAGACACAACTAAGAAAGAGAACTAGATACCAATATCCCTCATGAACATTGATGCAAAAATTCTCAATAAAATACTGGCGAATCGAATCTAAGAATACATCAGTGAAATCATCCACTATGATCAAGTAGACTTCATCCCAGGGATGCAAGGATGGTTCAACATATGAAAATCCATCAATGTAATCCACTATATAAACAGACTGAAAGAAAAAAAACACATGATTATCTCACTAGATGCAGAAAAAGCCTTTGACAAAATCCAACACCCCTTCATGATAAAGGTCTTGGAGAAATCAGAGATAACAGGAACACACCTCAACATAATAAAAGCAATATACAGCAAGCCAACAGCCAAAATCAAAGTAAATGGAGAGAAACTCAATCCAATTCCTCTAAAATTGGGGACAAGACAAGGCTATCCACTCTCCTCATACCTCTTCAATATTGTCCTTGAAGTTCTAGTTAGAGCAATAAGACAACAAAAGGAGATCAAGGGAATACAAATCAGAAAGGAAGAAGTCAAACTTTCATTATTTGCAGATGATATGATAGTTTACATTACTGACCCTAAAAACTCTACCAGGGAACTCCTACAGCTGATAAACACCTTCAGCAAAGTGGCAGGATACAAGGTTAACTCAAAAAATCTGTAGCTCTACTATATACCAATGACACATTGGTAGAGAAAGAAATCAGAGAAACATCACCCTTTACAATTGCCACAAACAAAATAAAATACCTTGGGGTAACACTAACCAAAAACATGAAAGAACTGTACCATAAGAATTTTGAGTCTCTAAAGAAAGAAATTAAAGAAGATACCAGAAAATGGAAAGATCTCCCATGCTCTTGGAAAGGTAGGATCAACATAGTAAAAATGGCAATCATGCCAAAAGCAATCTACAGATTCAATACAATCCCCATCAAAATCCCAAGACAATTCTTCACAGAACTTGAAAGAACAATTCTCAACTTTACATGGAGACACAAAAGACCCAGGATAGCCAAATCATCCCTGTACAATAAAGGAACTTCTGGAGGCATCACCATCCCTGACTTCAAGCTCTATTACAGAGCTATAGTCCAGAAAACAGCTTGGTATTGGCACAAAAATAAACAGGTAGACCAATGGAATAGAGTTGAAAATCCTGATATTAACCCACACACCTATGAACCTGATTTTTGATAAACAATTCAAATTTATACGATGGAACAAAGAGAACATCTTCAACAAATGGTGCTGGCATAACTGGATGCAAACATGTAGAAGACTACAGATAGTCTTTCGCCATGTCTTTCGCCCTGCACAAAACTTAAGTCAAAATGGATCAAAGACCTCAACATAAACCCAGCCACACTGAACCTATTAGAAAATAAAGTGGGAAATGCCCTTGAATTCATTGGTACAGGAGACCACTTCCTGAACATAACACCAGTAGCACAGACACTGAGATCAACAATTAATAAATGGGACCTCCTGAAACTGAGAAGCTTCTGTAAGGCAAAGGACACAGTCAGCAAGACAAAACGGCAGCCCACAGACTGGAAAAAGATATTCACCAACCCCACATCTGACAAAGGGCTGATCTCCAAAATATACAAAGAACTCAAGAAACTAGTCTCCAAAACACTAAACAATCCAACTAAAAAGTGGGGTACAGAACTAAATAGACAATTCTCAATAGAGGAATCTAAAATGGCTGAAAAACACATAAGAAAATGTTCAACATCCTTAGCCATCAGGGAAATGCAAATCAAAACAACTCTGAGATACCATCTTACTCCTGTCAGAATGGCCAAAATCAAAAACACCAATGACAGTTTATGCTGGAGAAGATGTGGAGAAAGGGGAACACTTCTCCACTGCTGGTGGGAGTACCAACTTGTACAAGCACTTTGGAAATCAATATGGCGACTCTTCAAGATAATGGGAATCAGTCTACCACAAGATCCAGAAATTTCACTCCTAGGCATATACCCAAAATAAGCACATTTATACAACAAAGACATCTGTTCAATGATGTTCATAGCAGCACTATTTGTAATAGCCAGAAACTGGAAGCAGCCTTGATGCCCCTCAACGAAAGAATGGAGAGAGAAATTATGGTACATTTACACAATGGAGTACTACTCAGCAAAAAAAAAAAAAAAAAAAAATGGAATCTTGAAATTTGCAGGAAAATGGATGGAACTTGAAGAAACCATTCTGAGCGAGGTAACCCAATCACAAAAAGACAAACATGATATGTACTCACTCATATGTGGATTTTAGACATAGAGTAAGGGATTACCAGCCTACAATCCACACTGCCAGAGAAACTAGTAAACAAGGAGAACCCTAAAAGAGACAAACTTTGTCCCCTGTAAAAAGGGAATGGGTTACCATCCCCTGAGCAAATTGAGAGCATGGGAAGAGGGGGGAGGGAGCTACGAGAATGAGAAGGGAAGAAAAGGGAGGATGCAGAGGTCATTAGGGAGCAGAAAGGTGGAGTCAGGTGTAGAATAGAAGAAAGGATATCTGATAGGTAGGGTTTTAGTTGGGGGAATGGTAGGGGAGGAAGGGAGGGAGAAGGGAACTGGGATTGTCATGTAATTCAATCTTTTCTGTAATTCAAATTTTAAAATAAAAAAAACAGAACATATAACTTTGACCTTGGCATTTGATACATCCTAACACTGTGAAACTTGAGAAAGAGAAACAAAATATGTCTTGATGAAATAAACAACAAAATATAGTTGAAAATAAGTGTTGCTACAAAACAAAGACTTCAATAAAAAGAACTCTGTCTCTTGCATAAAATGTTAGGACATTGGGATTATATGGTGGTGTAGCATCATCAATTACCAGGGTGCCGGTAAATTTCTGCTGCCTATCCCTGAGTTGTGGCTCTTACTCTCTTCATCAAATGTGGCCATTCATATTAATATTATGGCAGCTGAATCTGGGGAAGGAGGGAGAAAGGTCAAGAATATGTATTAGCTACCACTTTGTTTCTTTAAAGCTGCTACAAACAATTCTACATTACTCCCCTGGACACATAACTCCACTTAACTGTTGGGGTTGCCCATGTGTTCACTTTAAATATCATGTCTGACCAATAATCCAACTCCATCAGCTCAATAACACTCTTAAAACTTCCAACCTAGAAAGCTTGAGATAAACTCATAAGCAGAGGCCAACAGTTATACAATGGATAATTCAGAGGCAATATAGGGGGAGAAGGCAAATAAATAACTTGTTGGGAGATAAGCAGAATATTTTTTAGGAAGAGGGAAACAAATGAATCTATGAGGATTAATTACAGAAGCATGGATGACTCAAAGGCAGCTGTATCATCAAATGCCCACCACAATATGGTTGAAAGCTAGAATCCTAAAGCCCTACACCTGGCTTTCAAACAGCCAGACAGGTCAACAATCTCCACAAGCTTCTAGGCTGATTAGAGTCTCCTCCCCTAACAGGATTTTAGTGCTTCCATGGTGTTAGGAGTGGCCCACACAAATCCTGTAAGTTTCAGGAACTTTATGAGACTTGTGATGAACATGAGTTTTTGAAAGCAAACAATCTAACCTGTGAGAATACCTGTGCTGAAAGTTTAAAATACCATTAACTAGAACCAAAAGCTATTTGAAACATTCTGATTTCATTCACAAATCACATTCTGATTTGTTCCAGCTTTCTTGGTTTTCCAAAATACAAAGCAAGCTTGGACTTGATGCAAGGTCTCTGTATCTGTTGTACCTTCAGCCTGTGGATCCTTCTCCTGTGGTCACACAATCTACTCCCTCCATTGATCCTGAATTCTGCCAGTACCACTTCTCAGAGGGGGATTTTCCCTACCTAGCTTTATTTACATAGTCCCTGTGTCACTCTGGACACGTTGACTCTGTGCTATATTTATTCAGAATGAATAGCACTCCCTAACATTCTTTAGTAAGCATTCACTTTTGCCCTTTCCAGAATTGCATGTGCAAAGCAGCACACTTTCGCACATTGTGTTGTTAAATGAGTCTATGTCAGTAGTAGAAATAATAAACAAAGGCTATCTTTTTTTTCTGGGCTTGTATAAGGTATAAGCCACTATGCCTGTTCTTGGAAGAGACTCAAATTCAGTCAAGAGAACAGGAAAACTCTGTAGTTTTTCTTAGTATGTTTTCTGCTGTTGTAACAAAATATACCAGATGAGATAAATTGTAACTAACAGAAGTATATTTTGCTTATGGTCCTTGAAGCTAACAACATATAATGGTGTCTCCCCAGTATCCACTAAAGACCTTCTTGCTGCATCCTAGCACGGCAAAGGACAAAGGGAGATATAACGTTTCCTAGATCATCTTTCTCTTCACTTTCTTATAAATACACTAATGCCTTTATCTCCCCCATAATATCATCTAATCCTAATTGTTTCCACCTCCAAAATCTCTTTACATATGGATTTGGCATAAGTTCCCAAAATATGAACTTTGGCAGGGACGGGATCACATTCAAACTACAGGAAGGTCAAAAACAGAAAGGCTTCAAGTATGTTCTGATTGGAGAATGCTAACACAGGAATACTAGGCAAGTTGTAAGTGGCTATTTCTATGTGATTATTTGAGGCTGGATAAACAATTGGCTTTCTCCAGTTATACTAAATTGGAAACAGGAATAGAAACTAAGATAACTGTCAGAAATGAGTACTGGCTGTCTTGGGATGATTGTAGGAGAGGTTATTGTTTGGCTTTTTTAGACAAGCTGATAAAGATGGTATCTAACTCCCTGCAAGTCTGGCACAGAAAGCAGGCTAGCTTCTGCCCTGACAAATAGAAATAAAGGGCTGGTTTCCTGGACTGCTGGTTGCAGGTTATGGGTCACAGTTCTACTTTTATATATGCCTTGCCCACTGTTCATTGTATATTCAGTCTCACAATAAATGCCCTTATAAACACAGACCAAAAGAAATAGCAGCTATTGTTAACTGCCAGTATCCAATAGCCTGCAAGTGAGGGTAGAGGATGAAAATGAACTCATTTTTATTTTACACACACACAAAAAAAAATTTAGAAAAATTAAACTGTACATCCAAGCAAAAGCACTACAATCCATTCCACTTTATTGGTTATTTGCAGAATCTGATGAGACTATTTGATTATTCATCTATCTGCTATTTTTCTTTTCAATTTTTTATTTTCTGAGAAGAAACAAATACAAACATCTACTAAGCCCTACTTTAGAAGCTCTAGTTGATGTGTTCTGCATTAAGCTTAAGGGCATCTCCTGTTCAACTGAAATCTTCAAAACTATCTCTTCCATTTGCCACTTATAAAAGTGTGAACTGAGTGACTAATATGCTTGTGAATTCCCTCTCCCTAAAATAAGTGAAAGAAAAGCATTATGAAAGGAAGGTAATTAATTCAAGTTGAATTAATGTTAGACTTAAAATCTTTGTTTTCCTGGGGACAAATACCTGTAGGGGTGTGAGATATACTTAATAGGGAAAATGCTCTGGTTACATTTGCAGTTTTATGCCACAAATGTCATGTGGGGAAATTCTCTGTTAACTAGAAAATCCCAATAACCAAAATAACTCATCCACACAACTTCTGGAGTTAGGAAATTTTACTATAGTCATCTATTTTGGCTCTTCATTAAGGAACTTGCATGTGAGAATCATTTTAAGTATGTTTTCAGAACATCACAATTGCTTTCAGTATTACTGCTGTACCCGGTGCATAGCCTCCTACAGCTCTCAATATATTGATTGTATCAGAACTGTTCATGCTCATGTATCAGGTACTATAATATAAAGACCATATGTCTATGCTCCTAATGTCCTTGTAAGTATCTAAACTATAGATGCTTGGTACTCCGAAAGAGCATCAGAATCCCCAAGGCATAATGTAGGTCAGAAATAAACTAGTTTAATTCATTCACAACACAGTTGTATGCAATAACCAAGAGTACAGTGACATTTGTTACAAACTCAATCTCTCAATTTAGAAAAGAAGAAAAGAACATAATGATTTTTCAAGCCAAAAATACTATATTTTGGAAAAGTTCTATAGATGGTGACTTCTTCCCCAACTCAAGAAAGATGAGAAATTATTTCCCATTGGGATGATGAAGATAAGGCCCCACATTTCAAATCCACATTAAAATATATACTAAAGCCATTTGCAGAAGGTTTAATATACCACAAATCAAGAATACACAGTAGTTCTGCTTGCAACATCGTTGCCCCTACCTAAATGAACTGAATGTATTATAGACAAGTGTCTGGCTAGCTAATGCTATATTTGAAACACCTTTCTACAATGAAATACAACACAAAATTGAGTCCTCACTCTGATATAAAATTTGAATACTTTATTACTATATGAGGCAACCAGGGTGTGTTTGGGTGCAAATAAAACTTCTAGTCATTCCAGGCTTCACTGGAAGTAGTGATCCCTTGTGGAATCAACCTTTCTATGAGAGCTAAGCTGTTAGGAGCCAAGAATCCTCTGCTTCTGTTTGTACCTCTACGTTCAAGCAAGTATATGATGAAATAGGATCATATCCACCCTTACTTGGCCCCTCCAACTCCCAGTATCACAATCCCTATTCCCACTGCAACACATCATCCTCCAAACTTCTTGTCTTTTTTTTAATACACTACTATGTCTAGTTAGTGCTGCTCATTAAGCACATCCACTGGAGCATGGGAAACTTACCAGGGGTCACGTTCTCAAAAAGAATGGTTTCACGTCCCTGGGCCATTGACTGTAACTCCTGAGTAAGAGGGAATGCTCTATGTCATCTATGCCAGAATTTTAAATGGTTTGATATTGTATAGGTCTTATGTAGGAGTTTGTGATTGTATTAACCATGCCATATCCATAACACAGAATTTCTCAGTGCTCTTCCCTATCCTTCAGCTCTTATATTCATTCTTCCTCCTCTCTCTCCATATTACCTGAGCCTTGGTGATAGTGGGTTGATATAAATGACTCATTTAGCACTGACCACTTAAGTCTCTTGTTCTTAGCACTTTGACTGGTTAGACATCTCTCCTCTGACTGTTGCTCACTGCAGTAAGAAGCTTCTCTAACCCAGGTTGAGAGGAGCAGTCTACAGCAATATACAATTAGAAGGCAACTTGACACCATGACCATTTAGCAAAATAACAATTGAAGACCTACCCAAGGGCCTATGAAATGCCCCCAGCCATGGGCTTTTGGCCAGGAGTACAGTACCAGAGATGAAATTCAGACTCTCAAATCCAATCAGAAAGTAAGTGGCTACTTATCCCACAATAGTAGCTTCACTATTGCACCTGTGGGTGATTTTTTAAGATTTATTCTTCTTTCATACATTACATCCTGACCACAGCTCCCCCTCCCTTCACTCCTGCCACCCCAAGATCCACTCCTCCTGTATTTTCCTTCAGAAATAAAAAGCAGGCCTCCCAGGTATATCAACAGAGCGCAGCATAGCAAGTTACAATAAGACTATACACAAACCCTCATATCAAGGCTGGATGAGGCAACCCAGTAGGAGGAAAATGGTCCTAAGAGACAGCAGAAGAGTCACTCCAGTGGGTGCATCTTACCTGGCATGTCAGTGTTGCAACATACAGGTCCAGCACTGGGTAAGATCATTGATGCCTTTCTCCCCCAGCAACCTGCAGAGTAGCTCCTGGCACTATGAAAGCTAGCCATCAGAGAGGACTTTTTCTTTACTTTAAGATTGATTCCTCAACAGACAACAGCCCAAGGGTTTGGTGTCCTCAGCAATAGGGTCTTTCTGTGTATTTATAATGTGTAAGAGAGGGCAATGGGAAAAGCCTGTGTTGTTTTAGAGACCTCAGGGGCTTTAACTCCTAGGGACAAGCCCTTATGCCATGATTTTCATTTAATAGGCCATTTCCTCTGAGAAAATAGCCTCATGGGAACTTGCTAGTAAGGAAACTAATTTCAAAATAAAACATTTTAAAAAATGAGTTTGAATTGAATTATCATGCAGCTTCTTTGCATCATCCTCCTATGCTCTGTGAAGAATAGTCATTTCTCCCATTTATAAATGAAATTCAGAGGCTGAATTATTCAAGGTTAAGCCTCTAGACAGCCATGATTTAAGCCCTTATCCATCACTCTCCGTGATGCCTTGAAGGCTATTTGATTTCAATAAGATTTCTCATAAGTCACCAGTTCTGCTACTTGTAAGTATAGACTAATTAGCTCTGCAATATTAGAGAAGTCATGTTAATCAACTCTGCTTTGTCATACTCAACCATAATAATGGGAGGGAAAATTGTGCCTACCTGTCCTACTTAAGAAGATGTTCTCAAAGCAAAATGAAGCAGCAATAGCCATGAGCATACTGCTTAAAAACAAGGATTGAAGAGTTAACTGCTTGACTACAAATCCCATGTGAATGGTTATTAACTGTACAGTCTTGAGAAGGTTGTTTAATATCTTTGATTTCTGTTGCCTAATCTGTAATGTAAGAGTAATAAGCATTCTTACCTCCTGGGATTGCTCTGAGGATTAAGTGAGATCATTTATATAAAGTCCTCACAAAGGTGCATGTGACAGAATTGTTGTATATATTCACTCTATTTGTTGACTGATATATTTCAAAACACCTAAAACCATGACTGTATGAAGCTGTATAATTATTGTTGCTACTGTCAGTTCTAAACAAAGTCAATAGATGCTGCTTTGTATATTTTATTTCCATCATTTACTAAATCATTCTAAGAATATAAGTTATTTTTTAGTAGTGAGCACTCTTAGTACGGAAAAGCATACATAAACTTGGAAACTTGCACATGTTGGGTTATTTTTGCAAAAAAGAAAATAGACTGAATGTGTTGCTTTTTTAATGAAATAACTATTTCTGAAAGAAACCCAGAGCCAATGAAAAATCAGGACTTGTACAGAGTAAAAGCCTAACAGAGGGTAAGGACAGTAGTGTTACCAGATCTGAAGAGACCCAAGACTATAGAGCAAAAAGGTAGACACTAATGATAAAGAACAATCTACAGTTAGTAAATATCCAAACTTTTTCATCTGTTTGTGCTGCCTTTTGTATGACAAAGGTAACACTAAAACAAAAAGCAAAAAGTCAAGCATAGAAAGTGATCTTCCTAGTGCTAGAGAAGAGAGAAGTGACTTTTGCAGAAGATGGAAGATGGACATCACAAAATTCTTAATAACAGGTTAAAATACAGTTAGCATGATGGATGGAAGCAGGGTAAAGCATTGTAAAGGGTCTTCTGCCTAGCAGTGTATATGGAGCAAACTGTAGATGAAGGTTTCTGTCCTTCCAGGTCCTGCCGCTATATACAGAAGGACATCCCCCATCAGTACACTTTGGGTATGACTTGTCAAGTAGAACCTGAAACCTTCCATTGTAAGTATAGCAAGAACTCTAGAAGTGACTGTCCATCAGAATAGATATCTTAAAGTTTATAAGTGGCAGTAATTGGGTGTGACCAATAAGGACTCTCTCTCTTTCTCTCTCTCTCTCTCTCTCTCTCTCTCTCTCTCTCTCTCTCTCTCTCTCTCTCTCTGTGTGTGTGTGTGTGTGTGTGTGTGTGTGTGTGTGTGTGTAGTCAGCAAGGTATATAGCATCTTCTTCAGCACAATGACTAATTGTCAGCTATTCCTCAAGATATAACCACTTGATTGCAGGTACTGGCTCTACCACATACTAGAAAGGTATCCCAGACTAGGTCCTCTGTGGGCTAATCTTACTCTTCTGCAAAAGTAAGCTAGTAAATGCTTGTCTTCTAGAATTGGTGTAAGAATCATAAGGGCTAACATCTAGGGTTATGTCAGACAGAATAAAACACTTAACACTATAAATTTGTTTTTTAACACTAAATTTTAACTATTATTTTCTGCACAAATAAACTTCTGGTTAATAGGAAGAATTATTTCTTCCTATTAGGTACCACATATACACAACTTTTAGGTACCACATATACAGAAAAATGCATTGACCCCAGTTGTACTAAAGAAGGTAGATGCAATACACATAAACATGAACTAAATGTCATCATCAAAAGTCATACTGGAACTGGGGAAATAGCTCAAAAGGTAAAAGTGCTTTCTACCAAGCCAGGGGACCTTAGATTAATCCTCGGGATCTAGATTGAAGATAAGATCTGACTTCTACAAGTTATCTGCTGATCTCTGCATGTGTTTGTGGCATGTGTGAATTCATAAACATGCACACATGCAAAATAAATAAATGTTATAAAATTTTGTACATACTGGAGAAGTGCTGTGTTCTGTGAATTTCCTGAGCTAAACCTTGCCTGTCCAAATAAAGGGACAACTTGGTATGCACAAAGACCCTATCTGCAGATGTTCTTTACAGAAATCCACCTACAGCATGAGCCCACGCTAACGTACACCTGTTCCATTCTTCCAGTGAGGCGCCAAACCTGACATTTCCCATACAAGCTTCAGCTTGCTATTTTCCCTCTCTTCAGAACAAAGCTGCTTTATTACAAGTTTTGCAGATGGTGTCAAGGTTCCTGTCGGCAAGACCAGATGGAATTTGGAGTTGGTAAACAACAGCAGAGATGTTAGGTCCTTAAAAGTCAGCTGGATGTTGTCAGGATACCATCCCATACTCAAAACTCTGAAGACTTGACTGTCATCCAATGACAGTACAGACCTTTTAATTCAGAAACACAAGCACAATGAAGCAAAGGAATGGGGCTAAGTTTTTAATAAAAAAGATGAAATGGAATATTCATTTTCACAGGAAAAAATTAAGGAGAATGAATGAGTGAAACAATGGGAGAGTCAAAATCACCAATTATTGCTGCTAGAAACTGACAGGTGATTACCAAAAATCCATGTATAAATCACATCAGGTCTTAGAATAAAAAGTGTCTGACTCTATTTTTCAAATATTGATAATCAGATTATGAATCGACTTCATCTCTTCATAATAAGTGCCCCCTGCCTCACCAAACCCACAAAATGTATGAGTGACATTGATTTCAGCCCCACCTACAGAAGACTGCCACTCTGCCAAGATATGAGTTTTAATTAATTGTTTGACAGTTTCATTCAATATGTTTTTGATCATATTCACCCCTGCTGCCAACTCTTCCTAGACCCACACCCACTCCTCTATCTACCCAACTTTTTTGTCCTGCTGTCATTTCAAACCCTTCAAGACCAATGTGTGCTCCCCAAATATTCTTGGACATAAGGCCTTCCACTTGATTTTGCTTAACTTACCAGGCACTACACTCTTAGAGAAAATGGCATCTCCATCTCCCAACAGCTAATTATTGCCAGTAGCTCCACAAATAAAGGTGTGAATTTATGCCAAACTGCCATGTCTGTGCTGAGATTTGATCTAGCTTGAGCATGCAATTGGCATTTTAATTAAACTTCACATTAAAATTGTGAGGCTCATTTAGCTGAGTGTGATGTTTATGTTTCCCCTTGTTATTAATATCTGCTGCCATACAAAAAGGACAGGGATTCCAGGGACTGTAATGACTGTGCTTCAAATTATACCTATCTCAGATTACACACCTAAGAATTCTAGAAGTTTGGTCATCATAACACTACTGAAGTCTCACAAGGACCATGGGAAACATGGAGGAATACTTATGATTTTTTTTCTATCTTGTTACCAAGAAGGCTGTGGATTACCTTAGTGAAACCTAAAAATCAGCACAGTCCTTTACAACATACAAACTGCGAAGAGAAAAATGTATAAATGAGCTAAGATGGATATTAAGAGAAAGGATATTCTCCAAGTGATGAGGTGAAATTGAACAAACCTGATACAGAATACTAAAATTTTGTTGTTTGGTGAGATCATCATTAGAGCAAAATAATCTCTCAGCCCTGAACTACTATGAATTCTGTACCACACACAAGGACCCTGGTGACCAACTTTTAACAAAATGGAGGCAGACAGTCATAGAGATGTCTACCTGTTCCAGGAGGAGACTGAATAGAATAGATTTCAAAGCAGTGTTAACACCAACTCTGATCAAGATCTCAAGGGTAGATGCTAAATGGGGGTCCATGCTTGATGTAAGGTCTCCCTGACCCCCTTGCATCCATAGAAAGCTGCAATAGTTCCATGAAAGAAGACTAAGAAGGAGAAGTTGGCCTAGGGGCAAATTCAGTATGCTAGATGGTGGACAAACTTCACCAAAAAATGTGAATAATCTTATGTTTTCTACCCAGGACCCCTCCTACATGATTGGAATGAGCATCATCTAAATGCCCTGCAACAGTGGGCTGCTGATTGGCTGAAAGTGACACATTAACTCAATGAGGATAGAAATAGAAAGGGTTCAGGAAGGAAACGGTAGACTGGGGAAAGAAAATGACAAGGAACACCTTCAGTCCCAGCATTTTTAGCACTAAGAAACACCCCGAGCAGAGCATTCAGTAAAGTGCTTGCCACACAAGCATGAGGATAAATCCCCAAAAGAGAGGTAAAAAAGAATGTGTATTGGTACATGTTTGAAATCACATCACAGGTGAATCCCTGGGTCAGTTGGCCTTCCTAGACTACATGGCAAAGTTCAGATCACTGACACACTCAAAAAAAAAGTATGTAGCACCCAAGTAATGATACCCAAGTTTGTTCTTTGCTGTCCTCTGCATACACATATACAAGGTACATATAAGTGGTGCGCATGCACGAGCACACACACAAACACACAAACACACACACACACACACACACACACACACAAGATGCCCACTTTATTATGGGAGAAGTGATCATGACAGGCATGGCTTTGGCTGTCATTACTCAATACTTCCCATCCATAGCTCTCACTATGCAATCAGTGAGGTCCATTGTAAAATAAAGTTGTAGGACTTCGGCCAAGGATCCCTGAATTCAATTTCTTGTTTTAATGGAGACATCATTTCATTCCATGGACTGTTGCATCCCAAAGCATTGCAACTCTCCTACCAGTATTCACTTAACACTTGGACAAGGGTCCAAGCATTAAAGGGTAAGAGACCACCACTGAGTTCCCACTAAAACATTATAGCCCCAGTAGCCAATGGCAAGGATATGTTAGAAAATGTGTTCAACCCTTGCCTCCCATGTCCAAGTCTCTAGACAGACAATGCTGTGCCCACCCAATAGTCACCACCCCAGATAGAGGATGACAACACTTACAGAAAAAGGACAGGATAAGAGAGAGATGGCAAAGCTCGAGACACAAAGAAACGAGAAAGGGGAGTGGAAGCACCTATCCAAAGAGGTAAAAAGATAGTAGAATACTGGTTTGTTGAGAAGTCAAGACTAAGCCTCTAACACATACTGTATTTTCCCATTGGACCTCATCCAAATTCAACAATGAAATTTTAAAGGCATTTATCATGGCACCCTCTGACCATTAAACCCCTACTGTAGGGCATATCTAAGCACAGACTCTACACAACATCACTGCTTCTATTAAAGAGCCAGGCCTTTCTGCTGGGCAAGAGGGATCCAGCAGCAACAGGATCTCAGTGGGGCCTCTGAGATACAAAAGAAAAACGTCAAACTGCAGTCAGAAATATCACATAAAAAGGAACTGGGCTTAAGAATGCTCAAGAAGCAAAGACTGCCCTCTTAGAGAACCACCATATGTACACTTGTACACTGAGGAAATCAGCAAATTCCAGACAGAAGAGAGGAAGCCACAGACAGCCAACAGATGGGATAAATAAACTCACCACATATACTAAGAAAATTCTCAAAGAGTGAAACAATGATTGCAAACACCCTGTTGAAAATACCAGGCTCTAGAGCTGCAGCTAGAAGTTAAACTTTTCATCAGTGAGATAAAACAGCTGAGAAAACACCAGAAGGGAGAAGGAGCATGGTCTGGCTCACAGTCTCAGAGACTTTGTTCCTTGGTCAGTTGTTCAGCTGTTCTTGACATGATAACACAGTATATCTTAATGGGAGAGTGTGGAGAGCAATGCAGAGAACTTCACAGGAGACAGGAAGCAAAGAGACAAAGAGGAAGAAAAGTTCAGCAAGGCAAGGCATGTACTTGTTGACACAGCTCCTGTGAATGTTACCTACTACTTTCTCCAATGCCATGCAATTATGAATGAATCAACAGATTAACCCACTGGCAGAGATATATACACTCCTGTGCACTTGCCTGTCAGTGATTGGGCTCATCTGCTGGGACCCAAATCTTCAGCACACTAAGCACTTTACCATTTGCAAATATGGTATGCCAGAAAATAGTCTCTTTTCTTGGAGCATCTTAAAGCCTTGACCCCAGTGGGGAAATCTCAGTCAAGGGGAGCTATGGAAATGGAAGCTGTTCTCTCGGCAGACAATCCCAATTAGTTCTGGACACAACCCAGTCTTTGCTGGGGTTAGAGGAAAATGGGGGGAAAAAAAAACAGGGAATCCCTGAAATGAGTGTGTGATGAAGAAAATGAAAAGAGCAGGAAATCTCTTAAGAACTAAAATGAAGTCATTTTAACTCCCAACGTGACCGAAAATTTTAAATATCTACCTAAATGGTTATTATGGAGGTCAGCTTCATTCCATGAAAGAAAGGAAAGTTCAACAAACCTCAATGTTGGGAAACAAAGCCACTGAGAGCCTATATGTGACAAGTGGGAACTTACCAATAAAAATGGCTGTCTCAGACTCACCTGAGTGGCCACTAAAGAAAATGAGGCCTTGATCTTACTTCTGAGAGTTTTAAAGTCATTTCCCTGAATACAAATTACATTTCCTCCATTTAGACTCTAGGACACACACCCATCCTGTGACTTCCCAGACAAAAATAGATGACCCGTGTCTCCTAAAATAAAAATGCTTAAGCAATTTGCAAATGAGTTGCTGTTACCAGTATTTGCAACAACTTCAGAAGTTTCCTAATTGTTTGGTTAAATTAATTCTAAGGCAGGCTGTGCCCTCTCTACAATATGATTTAATTAGATGTTCTCATATTAGACTCAATGAGAAATGTAGATTACCAGTAAACTGACGTTCAGGTAGATTGGCTCCTGGGCGAGTATCTGTCTAAATGACATCAAGGTTATGCCTTGGCAGGAGCACTATAATGACTGTTTGACCGATCTGTTCAGTGAAATAAACCACAAATCAGCTTAATATACTGAACATGCCAGTAGTCGTGATAAATGGACTACAAAAAGAATAGTTCCTATCATGTAAATGAAGTAGGAGGTTGTGCTCTTAATGTTGGGTGTGGGGAAAGTACAAACTTTGAGGTATGATCTGTGTCTCTGGACCTTCTCAAAACAGTTTTGTGTTGGAGTGGCAAGCAGAAAACTGACCTTTATAGCATGCATCGCGAAAGCTGGTAAGTCACAGCTACTGAACAAATCCTGCCCAGGTAGTGATCCTGTAAAAATAGATGTTAAGTGGGACCCCATTGCACCCACTTGTTCCACATTGCCTAGGGCTGCTTTGAGGATTTGATGGCAAGAGTTGAGTAGCTGCAAGGACACTCTGGTCTGAAACAGAGACGCTCTGACCCTTTGCAGAGGAAGCTAACTTCCCCGGCTGCATCCCAGATCTCTGTCTTCTATAGCCTACACTACACAGAAATAGCTACTTCTGAAACTCTCATTCTAACCCTCAGCTCCACTATATAATAAATAACTGTTAACAGTCATCAATGAAGCTTCACTTTCAAGTGATGAAAGTAGTCCTCATTATACCATAATCTCATTAGAGCTGTCCGTGGATTTGCTATTATAATTTCAGCTAAGCACCTGCGTGCTGTGCTGAACCTCCATTCCCAGATCAAGAGCTTACACTAGACTTCACAAAAGCTTCCTTTTTACTTTGATACATGAAAAGGCAAACATGCATGTCTTTTATGAAGGAGAATGTTTTCATTTTCAAAAGTGAGACTTCTTATTTGTTATCTAATACAAAGTGGTCATCCCTGAAATGATATACACAAAAAACAAAAGCAAGAGACAGTAGGTTACATCTGAATATTTGTGCATACATAATACATGTATGTATGCATGCACACATGTATGAATGTATGTGTGCATGTATATGTATGTATGTATGTAAAAACAACAAAGTAAAAGAGACTATTAATTTAAGAGTTGGGACATGAGAGGGCTGACTTAGAGGAAAGAAAGAGAAGGGGGAAAGTGATGTAACAATTTAATTAAAAATGAATTAAATTTTAAAATACACATACACACACACATCTTAACTCCTTAAAAGTCACAGACATTCCAGGATCCATGAGCTCCCCCTTGTTCAAGTCAGTTGTTTCTGTGGGTTTCTCTAGCTTGGTCTAGACCCCTTTGCTCATCACTCCTCCCTCTCTGAAACTGGATTCCGGACTTCAGCCCAGTGTTTAGCTGTGGGTGTCTGCTTCTGCTTCCATCAGCTACTGGATGAAGGCTCTAGGATGGTATTTAAGGTAGTATCAATCTCATTATCGGAGAAAGGCATTTAAGGTAGCCTCTCAACTATTGTTTAGACAGTTAGCTGGGGTCAACCTTGTAGATCTCTAGACATTTTCCTAGTACCAGATTTCTCTTTAAACCTATAATGGCTCCCTCTATTATGGTATCTCTTTTCTTGCTGTCCTCTATTCTTCCCCTGACTCTATCAGCATAGGGGTGTTCAAGACCCCCTGAATGAGGATGTCAATTTGGAGGTCTGGTTAATCTGTGGGGCCTCTGGTAGTGGATCAGTATTTATCCCTAGTACACAAATGGACTTTGAGAGCCCACTTCACATAGAGAGATGATCTTTCAACCTAGACACACCAGGGAGGGTCTGGGCCCTGCTCCAAATGATATGACAGACTTTGAAGATTCCCCCCATGGAAGAACTCACCCTCCCTGAGGAGCAGAAAGGGGATGGGATAGGGGGTCAGTGGGGGGGGGGCAGGAGAGAAGGAGAGGCAACTGGAATTGACATGTAAAATATGCTTGTTTCTAATTTAAATTAAAAGAAAAAAGTCATAGACATCCCTTTAGAAGCCTGCCTCCTTTTTTTCTTAGTATTTTTCTTTTTTCTACTAATAAATTTATTGAGTTTTGAGAATTTCCTACAGTGTGTCTTAATCATATTCACTTTTCACTACTCACCCCAAGTTCTCTCAAATACACCACCTCCCCCCCCCCCAAACACACACACACACATACACTTTGTGTCTTCTATCTTCTTGGGTTTTGTTTTCATTTCTGTTTTTAAGAAGAGATTATCTTGCAGTAGATGGCCTGGTCCTCTGGCTCTGACTATCTTTTCGTCCCCTCTTCTGCAGTGTCTCCTGAGCCTTAGGTGCAGGGCATATTTTATAATTGTACTGACTGGGGCTGGGCACTCTACAGTCAGCAGCTCTCTGCATTTTGACCAGTTGTAGCTTTCTATAACAGTCTCCATCTGCTGCAAAAAGAAGCTCCTTTGTTGAAGGCTTGGAGCTACACTTATCTGTGGATACAATGCAGTTAAGAATTATACTGGTTTGGGAAAATAGCAATAGTAGGGTCTCATCTGGTTTCTACAGTCTTACAAGCCATGTGTAGTCAGCTATGATTACATGCCAGACACAAATTCCTGTCTACTGTAGGGGTCTTAAGCCCAACAATTAGGTGATTGTTGGTTGTCCCCAATATATATGCACTATTACATTTTTTAGAATTTCTTCCTGTGGAGTCATTGTTATGGTTTATTGGCAGGATAAGACTTGACACCTATCATTAAGGTATCCCATTGTATATGTTCAATATCCTAAAGGAAAGTAAAAACTCAGGGTAATAAGTACAAAATATGAATTAGACACTCCAAGTGCTTATAGACTGTCCACACTGTCCAGTCTCTTTTCTTACAGACAGCGTCTCAGTATCAGCCTGTTCTTCTAATGAAATGTAATTTCAGAGAAACTAAACCATCAGCTTTCCATGGGATGGACCAACATTTTAAGCCTTGATAAATATCAATCTAGGATGTGCCACAGATTTCATTCAATGAGATGTTGAGGAAGCAGGTGGGGATGGGGGACAGGAAGGAGGAACTTCAAAGAAAAATTTTCTTCATTTTAATTAAAAAAATAAATCTCTTATCTTTCTAGTGACTATCATGACTAGAGTTATTACAGGAACTCTTACTGCCATCTTCTCGCCAGTCTTGGATGAAGCAACCCCAAGTAAGGCGAGAGAACCAAAACTGGCTCAGAAAGGATATATGAAGCTCACCCCACTTCTGGGATTTTTTTTTACTGTAGAGGAAACATATGTTTCCTGTTTAGTCTCGTTTTATTTATCAGTACTAGCCATAGATAAAACACAACTAATGCCCCAATAAAATAGAATTTAAAAAATTAATCCCCAAGAAAATAATAACTAACTTCTCTTCTAATCCAACATAATGAACTGGGGGATGCTGAGTGACTGACTTGAACATTTATCACAAACCATTTGCAGTGGCTAGGGAGATGGCTCCATGGGTAAAGTGCTTTCCAAGAAAACCAAGGATCTAGCTGGACATTGGTGGCTCACACTTTTAATCCCACCACTCGGGAGTCAGAGGCAGGCAGATCTCTATGAGTTCAAGGCCAGGCTGGTCTGCAGATTGAGTTCCAGGGCAGACTCCAAAGCAATGCAGAGAAACCCTGTCTCAAAAACCACCACCCCCCAAAAAAGAAAGCTGAGAATTTTAGTAAAGACCCCATAAATGAGACTCCTGGGGGCCCACTGGCTAACCAGTCTAATCAATCAGAAAACTTAAGGTTAGGTAGAGGCTCTGTCTCAAAAACTAAGATGGAGAAGAATCAGGGAAGACATCAGACTGTTGTTCTCTGGTCTCCATATGCACATGCACACACAGACACTACACATGCACACACATACACACACATACACATGGTCTATACACACATATACATGCACTACATGCACACATATAAACATGTACATTCTCTGTCTCTATCACACATACACACACTGCAGGTATTCTTATAATGTGCTACGACCTCAGTGTGTCCCTCACCTTAGTGAGGGTAGAGTTCTCATAAATAGAATAAACACTCTAAAGCAGACTCCAGAGAGCTATGACACCCACCTCATACAGAGGCCAGAATGACTACTATCAAATCAAGCACAAACTAAAAGATTATTGGTCTGCATACAGTGAGATCGAGACCAAATACACCATTGGCAAGAGTATGAAGTTTTGCAGACACTCTGTAAAACAAGATAGCTATTTTAGGGCTGGAGAGATGACTCAATGGTTAAAAAAGAACTTGTTGCTCTTGCAGATAATCCAAGTTTGACTTCCAGCACTTACACAGTGACTCACAACCATCTGTAACTCACGTTCCAAGGAATCCAACTCCCTCCTTCTGACTTCCATAGTCACTAAATATATATGTGTTGTACATATTTAGAGCAGGCAAAACGCTCATTCATATAAAATAAAACAAATCAATATAAAATAGTGAAAGCTTCATTTAAAAACTAAACATACTACTAAGGACACTCCATCAGAAAATTTGCAGACTCAAGGTCAGTCCAGTAAACTTAGTGAGTCTCTGCCACATAAATGGATAAAAGATAGATAGATAGATAGATAGATAGATAGATAGATAGATAGACAGATAGATAATAAGTTTGGGCATATAACTGAGTCCTAGAATACTGGCCTAGCATTTCAAGGCCCTGACTTTAATCCCAAGTTCCACAAAAAAAAAATTAAGCATAGATGATCCAGAAATTCTATTTCTGGGAAGATACTCAAAGGAAGATAAAATGGAGACTCAGTCAGGGCTTTACAAATCTGTGTAGATAGCAGCACAATTCACAGCATCCAAAAGGCAGAAACAGCTCTAGTAGCCATCAACAGGTGAGTAAGTCAATAGAAGTATAGATCTGGACATTTGTACATACAGTGGCATATGTGCAAACTTCAAAAGTAAGGGTAGCTAAGCTGGGTGATGGTGGCATACACCTTAAATTCCAGTACACAGGAGGCAGAGGCAGGTAGATCTCTGAGCTCAACACCAGCCTGATCTACAGAGTGAGTTCCAGGACAGTCAGAGTTAGCCAGAAAAACCCTATATTGGAAAAAAAGCATGCATGTATCTTGAAGGCATTATAAAACCTTGTATGGCTCTGCTTAGGAAATAAAAAGTGTTTGGACGAAATTTTAGGAACAGGAAATATGGTGGTGATTACTAAGAGCTAGGATAGGGGACCATGAGAAACTGCTTAACAAAGACAGAGTTTCAGTTCCAGAAAATGAGGATATGGTTGATTGACACAGCAAAGCAAGTGGACCTTGCATACCTGAACCATAGTCTTAAGTTATGTGAATATTTTCCTATGATTGAAAATAAAATTCCACAAATATCATCAGTATTCATTCTACTACAAATTTCTATGAAAATATCATGTCTATTAATGCCTTGTTGAGAAGTAGCAGGTTGGTGTCTTACCACACACCCATCAATTACATACACATTCTGTTTCAGAAACACTGAAATGTAAAGAATCCATTTCTCTTAGAATAAGCACTATTTAGAATCCAGGGTTTTCACACAAGTCACTCACAACAACCCCCTAAACCTTAGGAAACCTTGGTGGCTGCTTTGCTCCTGAGTCTATTACCTCATAATCGTCATGGCAGAGGCTAAGACATTTTTCTTTGAATGCATTTTCTAGCTCCAACCCTCACCAGACTGATTTAGAAAATTAACTTGTCTCTCCAGAGCCACTTCTGAATTAGAATTAATGTTTTAAGTCTCTTTGACCCACACCCAATCACTCATACACACAGGGACAGGAAGGAGGTGTATGCCACAGAAATATTTCCACACTTGGAATTTAAAACAGAAGCACCACAATTTTTCCAATTACAGAAAACTTTCCAATAGGAGAGGGGGAAAAAGAATAATTGGATGCTTATCCCACAACAACATTTTGGCTGATTTAAAATCATTGAACCCCATTAGTTTTACCCTTGTCCTAAAACAACAGAAGGTGTCAGTGTGACACAAGAAACCCTTGAGAGGAAAGTGGTAAACCTTTCATATTATGACAAGGGAAGATTTACAGGGAAGACAGAAAGGATGTAAATTCAGCAAGTGAAAGATTAAAATGCAGCATGTATGATGTCCAGTTCACAGATCCTCTGCTTTTCTGAACACTAATGTGTTGACATTGTTTACTCTTACAACACACAAGCAATGAGTTAGCAGGACATGCCATGTTTGCACCATACCCAAAGTAAGAAAACACTAACCAATAAATACTACCATAGTGTACATGGTCCACGGTGCTCTGCACAAGGAGGGTGTAATGGGAAATTAAATATACATATAGTGCAGCTTAGTGGCTAAGAAAGACTAGTTCATTTTGTGAAACTCCCCCAGTTCAAATTTCAGCTCTGCACTTATTAGCTTCCAAAGCTTTAATGAGTTTCTTAATCCCGTTGTCTCTTCATCTGTAAAATGGAAATGAAAATAGCACTTAATTAATAGAGTCTGATTGACAGGAAAGAGTAAATAACACAGCAGAGATACCAAGTACATAGCCGTGCACACAGAACTTTTCAAAAGTAATGAGCATTTCTTTGCATCAGAAGTTTAAAAGATATTGAAAATTTACTGACCTAACCTTTTTACTCTAATTACAGTAGCACTTGCTTGTATAAGCATGATGGGTACACTCTCAAGTTAACAGCTGATTGGGCAATGGACGATGGTTCTTAAACCACACATTGAGCTTGCTCAGTGCAGATCACCAGTTGGCATCCCTGAAGTTCCTGGTTCAATAGATCTGAGACATGGATGAGGATTTTTAGTTCTAGCAAATTTCAGGGTGTTATTGATGCTTCTAGTCTGAACATCACACCTCGTGAGCTAATTGTCTGTACTGTTCCACTCTAGCCATGACTATCATCTTCCTTTCCAGACTTTCACTCCCAATGCTGTCCTTTATTCCAGAGCCCAACACTGCATGCCTCATTCTCAAAACTGGCTGTCACTCTGTTCTGGTAAACGGTACTATGGAGTTATGTATCTTAGTGTAAATGACTAACAAAGGGCCATTTCTCTTTCCCCTTGCCTGGGCTCTGAGCCCACAGAAGTTAGACCCTGTAATTCATTAGATCATGGTCTCACTAATCCTATGTTCATGCAGCTCCCTCAGAAACATAGAGCTCCACATGCCTGGGAACCGTCTAATAGAATACCTGTCTACCTTACTTCTGGCTAGGGCTCCCATACCTTATTCCATATAAAGACTATACCATCTGAGGATATCCAAGAAGCCATCTGGTAGATTAAAAGAACCTGACCTTCTAGTATTCCTATCCAAGTTACTCTTAGGTATTTTTATTAACAAGAATGCCATGTGGCATATTTCACATGCACACACAGATGTGCTAAATGAAAGTGTTGTTTATAAACTATGATTCATTTGCATTTTATTTCATCAAGACAAGGAGCAGAATCTGGCTTTCTTCACACCAATCACTAATTTTCTATTTTAAAGTTTGGTATGTTTTCCATAATGAGCTGAATCAAAAATCTCTTTGAAGAATACATATTTATATTTTTTTTAGAATTTGGATTGTTTGCACTTAAAACACCAATTAAGTTTCTTTTGTCTTTGATTTCATAGTTTCACCAAGTCTGAATGCTAATTTTTCCTTATTTGCAAGAATTACAGGCAACTTCATACTTAGCTCAGTGAAAGGATAACCCTTCTTCAACACAATCAAAATTTGACAATGGTTCAAAAACAACATCTTGCTTGCCCCCGCAATGCCCTCCACTTGAGGTGAGTATGTAGCCTGAGTACAGGGCCCAACTCTCCCCATCCTCTCCTTGGAACTTCCTTGGTCAACTCCACGGTTAGTGGACCCACTCCAGCACACAGAACCATATGAAGACTGCCGTCGTTGCAGTCTTGGTTCCCCTACACGCTCTGCTTGAGGTGAATGTGGGGCCTACTCAGGCTCAACTCCCCCCATCCTCCCCTTGAAACTTACTGGGTAAGCTGCACATGTAGTGTACCCGCCCAGGCACATGGGACCATTCAGAGCATGCCCTCATCTAAGTCTTGGACCCCTACTCTCTCTGCTTGAGTCTTGGCCCCCCTATGCCCTCTACTTGAGTGGACCCACCCCAGCACACCAGAGTCTGCCTTCATCACAGTCTTGGTCCTCTGCTTGAGAACTCCAAGACAGCTATGACCCTCCAGATTTGCTGACATCAAAGTCTTCACCCACCTACAGCCACCAGGAGACCAAAAGAGAGAAACCCCACCTGAACCCATTGGAACATGGGTGGGAAGCTGACAGTATAAAAACATATTCAAAAATAGAAAGACCAATATGACACCACCAGAATCTAAGGACTCTACACCACCAAGAACTGAACCTCCCAACGCAGATGAAGCAGAAGAGAAGGACTTTTAAAAATTTATGAAGATGATAGAGACTCAAAGAGAGAAAATCCATTAAAGAAATGGAAGATAAAAACAAACAAAAAAGTACAGAAAGTGGAGGAAAAGACAAACCAAAAACTTAAGAAATAAACAAATATCTTAAAGAAAGCAAGGAAAGCCAAGAAAAAACAACCAAACAACTGAAAGAAACAATTCAAACAGTACAAGGCTTGAAAGCTGAAATAGAAACAATAAAGAAAACACAGAATAAGGGAATGCTGGAAATAGAAAAGCTGTGTAAATGATCAGGAACTACAAGTGTAAGTATAATCCAGAATATAAGAGATGGAAGAGAGAATCTCAGGTGTTGAAGACTCACTAGAGGAAATACAGTCATCAATCAAATTAAGTCCAACAAATTCCTAACACAAAATATACAGAAAATATGGGACATCGTGAAAAGGCCAAACCTAGAATAATAGGTATAGAAAAAGGTGAAGAAATTCAGCTCAAGGTTACAGAAAACATATTCAACAAAATTGTAGAAGAAAACTTTCCCAACCTAAAGAAGGATATGCCTATGAAAGTACAAGAAGTGTACAGAACACCAAATAGACTAGACCACAAAAAAAATCGCTAACCACCAAACTTAAAGAATAAAGATAAAATATTAAGACCATCAAAGGAAAAAGGCCAAGAAACATATAAAGGCAGACCTACCAGAATTACACCTGACTTCTCAAAGGAAACCCTGAAAACTGTAAGGTCCTGGATAGATGTTCGACAAATGCTAAGGGAACATGGATGCCAGCCCAAAATACTATACCCAGCAAAGCTTTCAATCACTATAGATGGAGAAAACAAGATATTCAATGATAAAACCAGATTAAAACAATACGTAGCCACAAATCCAGCTCTATAGAAAGTTCTGGAAGAATACTCCAAGCAATGAAGTTAACAACACTCACAAAAACATAGGCAATACATAATCCCATTATACCAAAAGCCAAAACAAAAAAAGAGGGGGAATCCATACATAATACCACCAACAGCAACAAATGCAAAACAAACAAGAATTAACAATCAATGGTCATTAATATCCCTCAATATCAGTGATCTTAATTCGTCTATAAAAAGACACAGGCTAACATAATGGATAGGATGGCAAAATTCATCGTTCTGATTCATACAAGAAACACTCCTCAACTTCAAAGACAGACATTACCACAGAGTTAAGGGTTGGGAAGAGATTCCATTCCAATCAAATGGACTCAAGAAAAAAAAAATCTGGTGTAGCAATCCTAATATCTAACAAATTAGACTTCAAACTAAAATCAGTCAAAAGAGATGAAGAAGGTCATTTCATATTCATCCCATGAAAAGTCCATCAAGATGAAGTCTCAATTCTGAACATATATGCCCCCAACACGCAGGCATCCACATTCATCAAAGAAACATTACTAAAGCTCAAATCACACATAAAACCTCACACACATAGGGCTGATTTCCAAAATATACAATGAACTCAAGAAGCTTGACACCAAAACAACAAGCAATGAAATTAAAAAGTGGGGTGCAGAATTAAATAGAGAATTCTCAACAGAGGAATCTGAAATGGCTGAAAGACACTTAAGAAAGTGCTCAAAGTCCTTGGCCAGAGAAATGCAACTCAAAACAACTCTGAGATACCATCTTACACTTGCCAGAATGGCTAAAATCAAAAACAACAATGACAATCTATGCTGGAGAGGATGTGGAGAAAAAGGAACACTCCTCCATTGCTGGTGGGAGTGCAAACTTGTAAGACCACTTTGGAAATCAGTATGGCAGTTGCTCAGAAAAATGGGAATCAGTCTACCTCAAGATCCAGCAATCCCACTCTTGGGCATATACCCAAATAATGCACACGTTCATACAACAAGGACATGTTCAGAGCAGCATTGTTTGTAATAGCCAGAACCTGGAAGCAACCCAGATGCCCCTCAAATGAAAAATGGATAGAGAAAATGGTATATTTATACAATGGAGTACTATTCAGCAGAAAAAAACAATGGAACCTTGAAATTCACAGGCAAATGGATGGAACTAGAAGAAACCATCCTGAGTGAGGTAACCCAGTCACAAATAGACAAACATGGTATACACTAACTTATATATGAATTTTAGACATAGAGCAAAGTATTACCAGCCTACAATCCTCTTCACCAAAGAAACTAGGAAACACGAAAGACTCTAAGGGAAAAATGCATGACCCCAGAGAATGGGAAGGGGCAGGAAGGTGGCTAATAGGGTGAATGAGGGTAGGGGAGAGGGAGCTGCCAGAGTGAGAGGAGGAGAAGAGGATGGGAGAGGAGAAAACAGAGGAGCAGAAATGTTGAGTTGGGGGAAGAATAGAGGATAGCAGGATGAGAGATACCATATCAGAGGAAGCCATTATAGGTCCAAGGAGAGATCTGGCACTAGGGAGATTTCCAGATATCTACAAAGATGACATGAACTGACAATCTAGGCAATGGTGGAGAGGATAATCTAAATGCCCCTCCCCTATAATGAGACTGATAACTACTTTTTATGCCATCCTAGAGCCCTCATCCAGTGACTGGTGGAAGCAGAGGCAGACACCCACAGATATACACTGAACTGAACTCTGGAACCTAGTTGCAGAGAGGGAGGAATGAAGATCAAAGGGGTCAGTACCAGGCTGGTACTGAAACCCACAGAAACAGCTGGCCTGAACAAGGGAGAGCACATGGACCTCAGAGTACTGTCTGGGAGGCCAGTACAGGGCTGATCCAGACCTCTGAATATGGATGTCAATGAAGAGGCCTCTGCACTCTAGGGGGCCCCTGGTAGTGGATTAGTATTTTTCCCTGGTGTAAGAAGGGACTTTGGGAGCCCATCCCACATGAAGGGATGCACTCTTGGCCTGGACACATGGGGGAGTGCCTAGGCCCAGCCCAGGATGATGTGGTGGACTTTGGGGAGCCACTGTCAAGGTCCCTACCCTGCCCCTGGAGTGGAGGATGGATGGGGTAAGGGGCAGGTGGAGGACTGGGGATGGGTTGGGGGTGGGAAGGGAGAGGGAGAAGGGATTGACATGTGAAGGAAGCTTGTTTCTAATTTGAACTAACAAAAAATAAGAAAAAAAACCTCATACACTTATAGTGGGAGACTTCAACACCCTACTCTCACCACTAGATAAGACCACCAGACAGAAATTTAACAAAGAAACAAAGGAACTAACAGAAGTTATGAACCAATTGGGATTAACAGACATCTATAGAACATTCCATCCAAACACAAAAGAATATACCTTCTTCTCAGCACCACATGGAACCTTTTCTAAAATTAACCACATACTCAGCACATAGGAAACCTCCAGAGATACAAAAAATTAGAATAACCCCCCTGTATCTTACTGGATCACCATGGTTTAAAGTTAGAATTCAACAACACAAATTGCAGAAAACCTACAAACGCATGGAAATCGAATAATGCTCAATTGCACAATTCCAGTGTCAAGGAAGAAATTAAAGACTTCCCAGAATTCAATGAGAATAAAGATACAACTTACCCAAACTTTATGGAACACTTTGAAAACAGTGCTAAGAGGAAAATTCATAGCACAAAGTGCCTACATAAAGAAACTGGAGAATAGTCACACTAGAGAATTAACAGCACAACTGAAATTATTAGAACAAAAAGAAGCAAACTTACCCTGGCAGTAAGATGCCAGGAAATAATCAAATTAAGGGCTGAAATCAATAAAGTAGAAACAAAGAAAACAATACAAAGAATCAATGAAATGAAGAGTTGGTTCTTCTAGACAAGCAACAAGATAGACAAACCTTTATCCAATCTAACAAAAAGACAGCAAGAGAGCCTGTATATTCACAAAACCAAAAATGAAAGGGGGGACATAATAATGGACACTGAGGAAATCCAGAGAATCATCAGGTCACAATTTGAAAACCTGTACTCTACAAAATTCAAAAACCTAAAGAAAATGAACAATTTTCTGGACAGATATCACTTACCAAAATTAAAACATGAACAGAGAAGCAATTTAAATAGACCTATAACCCCTAATGAAATGGAAGCTGTCATCAAAAGTCTCCCAACCAAAAAAGTCAAGGGCCAGATGGTTTCACTGCAGAATTCTACCAGAATATCAAGGAAGAGTTAATACCAATACTCCTCACAATGTTCCACACAATAGAAGCAGAAGGGTCATTGCCTAACTCTTTTTACCAGGCTACAATAAACTTGGTACCCAAGCCACACAAAGATACAACAAAGAAAGAGAACTACAGACAAATATCCCCTGTGAACATTGATACAAAAATACTCAACAGATTACTGGCAAATTGAATCCAAGAATACTTCAGAAAAATCATCCACCACGATCAGGTAGGCTTCATCTCAGGGGTGTAGGAAATTGTTCAATATATGAAAACCTATCAATGTAATCCACCATATAAACAAACTGGAAAACACGATCATCTCACTAGATGCTGAAAAAAGCCTTTGACAAAATCCAGCACCCTTTCATGATAAAGGTCTTATAGAGATAAGGGATAACAGAAACATACCTAAACATAGTAAGAGCACTATACAGCAAACCAACAGCCAATATCAAACTAATTGGAGAGAACCTCAACAGTATTCCTCTATAATCAGAAGCAAGACAAGGCTGTACCCTCCTTCCATATCTCTTCAATATTGTATTTGAAATTCTAACTAGAGCAATAAAACAACAAAAGGAGATAGATCAATGGGATATGAATTGGAAAGGAAGAAGTCAAACTTTCATTATTTGCAGATGATATGATAGCTTACCTAAATGACCCCAAAAACTCTATCAGGGAATTCTTACATCAGATAAACACCTTCTGCAAAGTGACAGGATACAAGATTAACTCAAAAAATCAGTAGCCTTACTATATACAGATGATAAATGAGCTGAGAAAGAAATTAGAGAAACATCACACTTTAAAATAGCCACAAACAACATAAAATATCTTGGGGTAACATTAACCAAACAAATGAACCACCTGTACAACAAGTACTTTGAGTCTTTAAAGAAAAAAATTAAAGAAGATACCAGAAAATGGAAAGATCTTTCATGCTCTTGGATAGGAAGGATCAACACAGTAAAAATGGCAATCTTGCCAAAAGCAGTCTACAGATTCAATTCAATTCTTCACAGAGTTGAAATAACAGTTCTCAACTTGATGGAAAAACAAAAAACTCAGGATAGCCAAAAACAATGCTGTACAATAAAGGAACTTCTGGAGGCATCACTATCCCTGCCTTCAAGCTCTATTATAGAGCTATAGTCCTGGAAACAGCTTGGTACTGGCAGAAAAAATAGACAGGCAGACCACTGGAATCAAATTGAAAACCCTGATATTAACCCACAAACCTATGAACACCTGATTTTTGACAAAGAAGCTAAAGTTATACAATGGAGAAAAGAAAGCATTTTCAACAAATGGTGCTGACATAAATGGATGCTAAAATGTAGAAGACTGCAGATAGATTCTTATCTATCACCATGCACAAAACTTACGTCCAAATGGATCAAAGACCAAACCAAGCCTTCTGAATGTGAGTGCCAGCTGGGAGGCCTGAGCAGTCTATGGGATCTCTAACCAGTATTTATTCCTAGTGCACAAATGGACTTTGGGATCCCATTCCTAGGGGGAAGATACTATTTCAGTTCAGATACATGGAGGAGGGCCTAGGCCCTCCCCCGAAATGATGTGACTGACTTTGATGATCCCCCATTGAAGGCCTCAGTATCCTTTGGAAGTGGGTGGGGTGGGTTGGGGGGTTGTTGATGGACATGGGAGGATGAGCGGGAAAGGGAACCAGCACATTGATATGTAAAATAAGATTTTTCCAAAATAAAACAGTTTTAAAACAACAAAAACAACATCTTATCCTTAATACTGTCAGATTAGTACAATCAATATAAAAAACCTTTTTTTAAGTTAAGGTAATGTTCCTAGGAACGATTTATCAATCAGTGTGACTATTTTTTCCACAATACTGTTTTGCTTAAAGTTTTGTGTTTTTCCTTTGGGGGGAGTCTTCTTTTTTACACTATTGATTTTTTTAACCCATGTTTATTTTCCCTCCATTGAAATGATTCTGGATAATGACATTAACCTGGAACATTTTCATTGTTCTTATTTATATTGTAGGATGCTCACATATTCTCTCTCCCACATTTTTCTTGTCTCAGATTTATTAAAAGCATTGTTTTCTCATAGATTCATATGTAGGTTTTTCTGGCCATTTAGAGATTATAAGAAGAACTTGTTTGTGTATGGCCCAGAATTTAGCTGCCAGGTCAGAAATTATGCTGATGCCTTCCTGCTCATCTTAAGTCATCTGGTCTAATCCCCCTTTTGCTACCAGGTACTCTACAGGCATCTGGAGATTTCCTGTGCCATAAGAAGCACCTCTTCCCCAGAAATTCCCCAGAACAAAATTCAGATAGACTGAGGGTGTTCGTGGGCTACCAATAAATCACCAAGTGATCAGATTTGTGATTCAGAGACAAACTTGCCCTTCCTACTTTCAAATATGGACAGAGATACATGTGTAAAGCCCAGAAAGACCTTGATATTTCCGCTGAGAGCTGTCATTTGAGCTGTCAACAGTGTCTAACAGGAAAACTTCAAATGAAAGGGAGTTACATCCTCTTCAAATTAATATTCAAATTAAGTAGATATTTACAAGGGGGCTCTACCTTCTGAGATAAACGTTCTTCCTAGTCAGTGTGCCTAGAAAATGGGTGAGCTTGAACTACCCTGTTACACTGTCCCCAAGACCAGCACCAAAAAGAAGCATAGTTTCATTTCTGCAGCTTTTTGGGCAGATCTCTGCCTCTGTATATGAGGTAGGAAGGCAAATTAAGTTTACATTTGATGGTTTTGTCAGTTGTTTGCTTTCTGTTGCTCCAGTCAATAGAGATGCTCCTGTTAGCATGCCACATAACAATCCTCCCAATTTCCACCAGTCCCCAGCATGATCATAATGACTTCTCGTCAAGATTCTGGAGACCATAAATTCTATTGTTCCACAAAATGTATGTGTGGCTACTCCATTATAAGTAGATCTGTACATAATCCAAAGATTGTCACTTTTCCTTGTTGGTGGTGATTAAGCATGGTCCTTTCTGGTTTGGGGTCTCTGTAGATGACCTGCATTTTGTTCTAAACGCCCCCCAAAGCCATGGATATTCAGCCAACAAAAAGTAGGCTGTGTCTTCCATAAAAATTCCCTTTCAAACTCAATCAATAAATCTTCTCCAGTGAGTTAGGCAAGAATTACGTGGATTTTCCCACCAGTCTGAAATGTGTTAACCACAAAGGAGGGGTGCTTTAACCCCTTTGGAATATTCTACTCTGCTTTAGTTGGAGCTGTATCTTTTGCATTTCTTACTGTCACTTCCTTTCTAAGCACCTTCATAGAGAATAATTTCCAAGCCATTACTCTGCCACTTTTTATACTGAAAATATTTTCTACAGTCCTCGTTAACAAGTAGTCAAGATAGTTTAAAACATTCTGGCCTTATTTACTCTGGCCCTCTGTTCACAGTTTGAGTGAGATGTCAAATTTCTCACAAAATCACATTTCAAATTTATACAGTCCAATTCCTTCATAGTTCACGATCTCTTCCAGCTTATCATAGAAGCCTACTTCTTTGGTGGTCCAAATCTATGTCAAACAATCCTGCCATGTCCTCAGCATTCCTATGTTGGAAATCTGGTGGTAGGTAAAAGTGTTCAACCCTGTCATCACATTGTGGGCCTGAATCCCCTACAGCCACAACTATGACTGCTAGAACTTCCTGCTGCTTAGATTCAGTACTAAAGGTGTTTATTACATAAAATGTGTTTGGAGATCCAAGACTCATGTTTGAAGCCAGTTCCCGTAACCCTAAGGTTACCCACACTTCGTGGTGATCTAGGAGCAGGCATACTCTATCCAGAATAATCACTGACCCCAAAATACATCTTTGATTACTTTTCCGTCTACCACTGCCTTTGTACTATGACCTGTCCTTAAACAAATTATTTAATAGGAAATATGAGCCATCCCTTTTGTCCTGAATAAAGTAACAACCCACTTTCACATTTTAATAACTCCAACCTCAGCAGAAGCCCAAAAATTTTTAAATGCACAAGCATTTTAATTGCCTAGTATAAGCAATTTTGCTAAAGAAAACCTTATTGGAAAATCTCAGTTCAATGTCTCTAAATTCCTGTATTGTAAAATCATCCCACATTTTCTTAAATCAGATTTGGCACCTCCAACTATAGAAGAGAATTGCATTAGAGATGTTCCAGTAGTCTCTGACCCAGAACTATCTGATTAACCATCTCATGCTGACAGCCTCAGACTCAGAACAGCATATCTGAACCTTTAATTCATATCTTTTGTATTGTTTGAACTTTAAGCCACTGGGCATTGAAATCTGTCTAAATTTACCTTAAATTTATCACCCATCTATTAGCCATTTTCCTCTACAGTAACAGAAACAAAGGAAAATATAGTAAGAGGACATTTAGACTTGCCAGATTTCAGCCCATTTCCCCATCAGGAACTCTCCGGTTGCCCCACATTGCCATAAGACCTGGGTAGGGAATTTGACTCAAACTCCCAGCCACCTTCATTAGAATCACCTCAAAGCCCTGCTAGTAGAGGCTTTCGCCTCCTCATAGTCCATCTCTTTCTCATTGGACTTGCCAAATGTCACCCTACTCCCCAACTGAAACTCTCTAGCTGTCCCACATGGCCAGGATATTCAGGTAGGTATCCCTTTCTGGAGCCTTCTGTTCAGGCCACCTCAAGAGTCCGAATCTTCCTTCCAGGAACAGTGTCTCCTCATCCATTATAGGCACACCAAAACCCTTCACACATCCTTGAATCATAGAACATGGAGAAATCAAGCTGCTACTAACCTGGAAGTTTCATCCCTACTAGCTAGTTTTAGTGCTCCTCAAATTTTATGTACACTGTCAGGCCAGGGACAAGATGTCATCAATACTCTTACCCAAATGTGAAGCCTGTGAGCTACAGTAATGACTGGTATAGCAAGAAATGTTCAGTAGTATAATAGGGGCATGTATGTTGTAGGAGTAACCAATCACTTTCTGCTTAGATTTTAGTCCTGCTCCACAAGATGGGATTATGCCTAGTACATTAATTGAGCCAAAATCCATGGGTGTCTAAGTGATAGGGGAGATTATAATACTATCATTCTGCTAAATACACAAAGTGATAGACTGCCCCTGAGTTCTTACCTTTATATCCATAAACTAGTACATCACTTAGTCCCCACCTGAAAGAAGCTTCTTTGCATAGTAGATGGTGTTTAACACAGAGACCACAGTTTGTCAGTATGTAGCAATTAAGAGCCTGTGAAATTTTCACTTCTAAATATGGGACATCTGTATCACATTCCTGACACCAAGGTACTAGAATCATTGGATCATTGTGGAAGAGGGGGCAAAAACTTGCAAGAATGAGAGGTAATGGACATGTATAGGAAAACAGTACTTGCTGGGCATGGTTTTACAGCAACTGTGTCAACATGTATAAGACCCTTGTAAAATCAAATCAGCAAACATCCCAGCATGGATGGGGACAGACCCCATGAAGTCTCTCCCCTAGCTGGAGAGCTACTGATCTTCAATGCATGTTGAAAACCAGAAAAAGTTGGATTCTGATATGAGGGGGAAAATTCACAGCTACTACAGCAGCAGTAGCATAAAGCAAGCAAAAAAAAAAGCAAAGCTTTTTCTTGGACCTGCTTTTATCTGGGCTGCCACTGGAAGGTACTACCTCCCTTTAGGATAGGTCTTGCAATTTCAAACAATCTTATCAAGAAAAACTCCTTACACGAGTGCATAGAAGTTTACCTTTTAATTGAATGCAGATCCAATCAAATTGACAATCAAGACTAACCATCACAAAACTACCCTTTGGTGGTCTTAACAATCAGACACATCTCCTTATGTCATGTTTAACTTCCAAATGAAACAAAAAGCAAAATTGTAATTCTGCCTAACATGATATAACTATCCAATATGTAATTACCAATGCATAATTTCCCCCACAGAATAGCTTGCAAAAGTCCATTGAGAAATATTCAATTTTTTAGTGTACCTATTAATATTATAGTATTTATTTACAATATTTAATGACATTATCTTAATCGATGTTCTACTGCTTGGTAAAGAAATAGAGGGAACAAAACGCAAGTATAAGCTTAATGTGTATGTCTACAGCACAAACATGTTCTTATTTTTTTTTGTGGAAGGAAAAGTTTATTCTGGTTTGCAGTCCCTCATAGCAGGAAAGTCAAGAAGTAGCTGCAAGAGCTGGCAAATTGCATCTGAGGTCAGAAGAAGAAAGAGATGAATGCATGCTAGTGTTCAGCTCAGCAATGTGAAGAAAGCAACAGTTGTGTGCTAGTGTTCGGCTCATTTTCTCTACTAATATGGTGCAGTCTTTACTGCCCAGGGAATGGTCCTGCTCACTATGAGCATGTCTTGCTACTTCAATGAATTTGATCAAAATAATCCCCATGGCCATGCCCGGAAGTCCATTTATGTGACTCTAAATCCTTTTAAGTTGACAATTAACACTAGCCATGGCACAGCACTCATTAAATAAGCACTGTAGCCAGATGTGGTGACACACTTGCCTAAATCCCAGCACTAGGGAGGAAAAGCAAAAAGATCATGAGTTGGAGATTAGGCTGGGTTACACAGCAAGTTTCATGTGAGGTCCAAAGCAAGACTCTGCCTATCAAAAAATACAGGGGAGTGATGCTGGGGACATAAAGTGACCATATGACTGTATGTATCACAGAAAAATACCCTTGAGGGAAGCAAACTCCCTTATCTTTCTTAGAATTGCTAAATAGTTTCAAAGATGATTAGGCACACTTAGAAATCCAAAGGAAAAAGGGTGAAAACCTCTTCCCCATTTTTTCAGGCAGAAACATGTGGGCTATTCTACTGAATAAACTAAGAGATCAGCCTGGGATAAGACAATGAGGACAGGGGTTCTGCACTACCAAACAATCAGCTCCCCATAACATAGAGGAGATATAACACCCCACAGCCAGGACACAGAAGCTCCAGAGCAGCTTTCTTATGTTCTCTACAGAGATCTGTCTGTGTCTGACTCCTGAGTCCTGGGATTAAAGGCAGGCACCACTACTGCCTGGCTGCCTAGTTGTTAATATTTAACCCACAGAGAAAATACTTGACCATCAAGTTTAAGCTATCATTAAATTTGGGGGCATTATGAAAATTCTTATACCACATAAATAAAAACTCCTAATTATGTAAAGCAATCCTATTATTTTATAAACATTTGTTTTATATGTTTTAGAATGGTCTAAAATGTATTATCTAGTGAGGATTCTTCTATCCACATAGGAGTGTCAACTGGTGCTATTCAAGTCATATTTAGACAGCCATTATTGAGAGTGCATGAGTACAACTTTCCTGCCATGTATTACCAACACAATATCAGAGCAGACGGCCCACACCTCTGGCTCTTACAGACTTTCTACCCAACTTCCAAATCTCCATCCCACAGGGATAAAATCCCTAATTTGTTATCTAATACCAAGTGGTCAGCCCTAAAAGCAAATACACACAAGCAACACAAAATGAACTCAAAAATTATTTATAAATTTATGCATCAAATATGTAACATGAATAACTGGAAAAAAAGAGGTCATGAATTTGATAAGGAGTGGAAGGAGGGACATGGGAGAGGATAGAGAAAGGGGGAAACATGTAAATACAGCATCCATAAATGAAATTAAAACTACTTCAAAATAAAAGCTAGACAAAAAAGTCTTACCTAATTTTAGATTCATTTTATATTTTCAAGAGAGACAGGGGAAACCAAGAGAAAAAGTGTGACTCATTTCTAAGCTTTTGGTCAACTATGTACATTACTTGATTTGGGGGACTTGAGGCCCATCTATACTTTTAGGAAAGACTAAAGGTGCCCAGTACACACCAACCCCTACCGAAGGAAGTCTATAGCTTTGCTACTCCTGTAGCAGAACTGGCTGAAGTTGTTTCAAGCAATCAAAGGCTTCAACCTAAACTAGAAAATTGTAAATGTGGTGTTTTGACAATCAACAGGCTCAATGAGTCAGTCTTGGAAACAATATCACAGAAGAATCCTTCAGGTAGCTACAAAGTCATTCTGCTGCTCTCAACTCTTTCAGGCTAGGCTCAGGGAGTTATGTAAGGTAGTAAGGGCTACTTGGCAGTGTCAGTAAATACACACTCATAGATGTGTGTTATTTTTAAGAGCAAGAAAATAGGAATTAGTGGGCTGAAAATGCATTTGCAAACTTTTTTATGTGAATAGAGTTTATGTCCCACCCCTAGAGAGTTATGGCCTACCAAAATACATATATTGAGATGTAACTCCAGATATAATATTATTTAAAACTAGGGAGTCTGGTAGGTAATTAGTCATGTGACATGAATAAGATTCTTATAAAAACAACATCAGAAAGCCCAGTTAATTTCTTGTTTGGGGTGGGTGGTAAGAACACTAAGAAGATGTCCTTCTCTGAACAATAACATGAGCTTCTATCTGTAAAGCAATGCATTTGCAAATGTACAGAGCATCAAGAGGAAAGGATTGAGGTTCAGAAATGACAGTGCCTTCTTCCCCAGCACACTGTTGAAAAAGCAAACCAGCTCTAAATCAAAGACATCCTGGAAAGGAGCAAGACAGACTGTAAAAGTCCTAAGTTCTTCTACCAAATTATACATAGCCCATTCGTGTACCAAATGCTTTTTACTATAAGTGAAAGACATGGGCAGGGCAATTGCTCTTCAGTCTATTCATAATGACTGTGTGTGAGTACACTGAGGTTCAGGGAGACACAAATTCCTTAAAGCAGCATTGCTATTAATAGAAAAACCCACTGCAACCCGAGTCCATACCCCCTTTGTTGATTCTTGCTCAATTTGTCCATCACAAAATCAAATTTCTTTCAAATACAGAGATTCATTCTGCTCTTCTAACTTTATACTTTCCTCAAAGACTTGGAAGGATACTTTTCTATACATGGCACTATGTATTAGAAAACTCTTTTCTAGATTATAAGGCAAGAGAGAGAGAATGCTTATTGAGCCTTGATTTGTTGGCACCCTATCTCATTATAGAAGTCCTGTATCACTAAGCATTTAATGCCAGCAATTTGTCATCCAGGAAAGTTTGATGAAATAATAAACAAGAGTAAGCCCCCCATCACACTCAGGGACCACCAGGTTACCCGTGCAGCCAGCCTCCAAAGGCAGATTGACCTCACAAGGTCCTGAAGAAAACACAAATGACGCCCCCATCCCCCACCCCCCACTTTGCAAAGTCACTTAGTGACTGTTTCTATCAATCAGGCCTTCATCTGAAGGCAAGAAAACAAGTATATTTATCATTTTCCTCCCTCATGTGTTAAAATGGAGAGATAGGACATTGGCAGAGTGCTGAGGGCCATTTTCTCATGCAAAACAGTACAGAGAACAGCTGGGCATTTGGAAAGTCCAGAGCTGTCATTCTAATGAGAGATGCTGTTTTCCTCACAGCTTTCTACACATCATGCTTTCACCTTCAATATACACAGATTCTGTCCTTTTTTAATTAACAAGCTACTTTTAGAGAGGATTTGGTTTTGAAGCAAAACTGAGCAGAGAGTACAGCATCCTCAAGCATTCCTCCCCACCTCTTGTACACATGGAGCCTTCTTCACCCCTTAATGGTCCTCCATTTTTAAAGCAATAGGTGAAATAGAAACATCTTTATTCCACAAAACCCCTAGTTTTATTCAGGGTTCATTTCTCATTGTACATCATGCACATTTTGACAAGTATGTGGCAATCATGCCACTGTGGCATCCAACATAGCCGTTCTTCCCCTACTTACCATTGTCTGAGCTCTTCCTCTCCCTCCCTCTCTCCCCCTACCTTTTAAACCACTGATGGTGATTTTTGTACTATAAATCCTTAGAAGGAACTTCTCATAATCCTCTAAGGTCCATGGTCACCATATATTTGAGCCAAAAAAAATCACACTGAAAGAAGTTTGCTAAAACTTATGAATGAAATTTTAGCAAAATTCAGGATATTCTAGGACATTAAGATGCAGGAGTGTCAGCACAGGTCAGAAGTGGCACAGGAAGGAGGTGGGGAAAAGCTCCGTGCTTTCATTTGCCACCATGTGGGTCGAGAGGCATTTTTCCTTAAGTTGCCTGGCATGTGACAGTCCATGACTTCTAACCATTTGAGCTTTTCCAAGAAGGTTCTGTCCTGCCTGCAACCCCACCGGTCTACAGCAAAGATAAGGCAGGATCATATATGGGATGGAGTCCTTTTACATAGGCTCAGAGCCACAAGAGTTTGGGGATCTCAATTCAAGGCAGAAGCATTGTTCAAGGGCAACAGAATGCGGCCCACACACTGATTTCCTGAAAGCTGTGTTTTCAAAAGAAAACTACGCTAAATCTTTTACTTAAACCAATGTATCAAGCTGTTATTATTCTAACATGTTTCTAGTGTATTAAACTATTGATGAGATCCTCTATGTATTTTTGTCATACCATGTCTTTGAAGCTCAGTATGGAATTTAAATTACAGCACATTTTAAATCAGGCAATCTACTTTTCAAAGATTCAACAACCATATGTAGCTAGTGGCCAATAACATTGAAAATCTCAACTTTGTAATTCCTCCAACTGAGAGATGTTTCAAACTTTAAAGAACAGAAGTCTGTGAAGTTCCATATAAGACTACAACATATAAAATGTCATGGCAGAGCAGTTTTAATCACAGAACAGCCTGGGAACTCTTCCCACCCAGATATCCAGGCCTTACCAGTCCCCTGAC